>NW_005842806.1:551718-565960 GCF_000455745.1 Alligator sinensis | reverse complement strand
CTATGCAGGGGGTCGGACTCGATGATCTATTGAGGTCCCTTCCGGCCCTAACATCTATGAATCTATATCTACAGTCCTCCTATTAAAGTAACTAGGAGAAAAAAAAAAATAGCCATTTACCCACATTTAAAGAGAGAACCCCCACAGCAGTGCACATCCATGTGTTTATCCAACACTCACCTTCTCTCCTTCAACCACGTCAAATTCTACAGTCTCTCCATCGCCAACACTGCGCAGATATTTCCGTGGGTTGTTCTTCTTGATTGCAGTCTTAACAAAAAAAGAAAAGACACAAAATACTGTTATTAGCCAGGTTGAAAGCCACAGGTGAAACACAACAGAAGTTACATATTCCTAGAGTATTGCACTGAAGAAGGGTTCAAGGGAACTGGATAGAGGCAAAGGCAACAGACACACTGTACTCAACTTATCCACAATCTCATGCACTGCTTGCCATCTGCTTTATTCAGAACACACCACCAGACAGATAAAGAGCCGCTTATCATCCCAGCATCTCACCTCCTCACCAACACTGATAGATTTTACCCTTCCTGACACCTTGGGAGGCATCACTCCCATTTGGGCAACAGGTTCACTTAGCCAAAACATGTGGAAAGTCAATTTTAGCTATTGCTTCCCAGCTCTGGAACTTCCTCGGCCTCAAGGCCAGCCAGGGCCTAACCTGGCTTGGCCGTCTTTCAAAAGTAATGTAGGACCTTTTTATTTGGGCAGATTTAGCAGGTAGAGTTAAGCTTAGGTATTTTAGGGAAGAATTTTTTTTTTTTTTTTTTTTTTTTAATTAATTTTACCCATTTTGTGACTGATTTTAAGCCACCCCGAGCCTTTTTAAAGAAGGTGGCATTAAAAAAAAAAAAAAAAAAAAAAAAAAAAAAGCCGCGAGCTTTTTTAAAAAAGGGGGAATTAAAAAAAAAAAAAAAAAAAACAAGAAAGTCACTACATTTTACACAGAGAATGGAGGCAATAGGTAGACTATTCACCTGAAGATACACTATGCCTGTGACAAAGCTAGGAATTGAGCTCTTATTTCTGGAGTCCTAGCTGAGTCTAACATTAAATTAGTGGTTCTAACCTTATAGGTTCTCTACCAGAGGCTGTCACCTTGTAAAAAGCATGCGGTCTATATCCTTCACTACACTGCTTAGAGGACCAACATACAAACTCAATCTTCATTAACACCAAGATACATTTTTAGAGCATCAGGGTACCCCACTTAGTAAGTAGAACCCTCCCTAACCTCAGCATAAAGAATTTGGCTCAAGGTGAATTTATTCAACTTCTTCATCCCTGTTGTATGACAGCTACACAAGGTTGAGTATTCGCTAGGCAGCAGTGTTGGTGGTAGAAGCAGCAGCACCTAATTTCACTGGTTCCCTCAGTAAGTCCTGCTTCCTTCCCTCCCGATTAGCTGTTTGGGCTATTCCTTCACTTTCTCATTTGTGATGCGTATACCAGTGTCTTTCCTGCTTGGTGCAGGGGGCTGGACCCAATGATCTTCAAGGTCCCTTTCAGGTTTACAATCTATGAATTACCACACTGCGTGTTCTTACTCCATGACCCTTTTTTGACTAGATGGGGAAGAAAAAGCTGAGACCAGTGGTTTTTGTGATGGGTACGACAATTATTAATGCTGAATCTGGATCAGTCACCACAATGAGATTTTATTTATTATTTGTTTAAACCACAGAGCAGAAAGGGTATTGCCACATAAGGATCTGTTCAGGCGGCAGAGCCAATGGGGAAGAAAAAGAAAAAAGAAGGAGTCATCAGGAGAAGGATCATTAAGAAACACCAGAGCAAGAAGCCTTAATTGCTCCAGCCTTCTCTCCTACTTAGCACCCAAGAACAATTTGAACAGCATAAAAGAACCCACTCAGACTCACAGGAGCATGTATCTGAGCTTACTAGGAGAAACAGGTAGTTTCTGTTCCTAAAACTCAACAGGGAAGCTTATCTTACATTTCAATCCAAGATAAGCAGAGGGTAAGATTCAGGCTAGACATCAGGAGGCGCTACTTCACTGTCAGGGCAGCTAGGATCTGGAACCAACCTCCAAGAGAAGTGGTGCTGGCTCCTACCCTGGGGGGCTTTAAGAAGCGGCTAGATGAACACCTTGCCAGGGTCGTTTGACCCCAGTCCTCTTTCCTGCCATGGCAGGGGGGCAGACTTGATGATCTGCTCAGGTCCCTTCTGACCCTACCAACTATGAAACGATAAGTTAGATTAGAAGAAAAGTACATTTACAAGCATTTCTAAAACCCAATTTATCCTAACATTTTCTTCCAGTTATTCAATAAGTGCACTTTGGGGATCAGTGATACAAGGGGTAAAGCAAAGACAAACGCAAGGAAACTGAAACCCAGTTGGACATGAAGGGTAACGCACAATATACAGGGCAATGTGTTTACATCCCAATTTAAGTGCAGTGAAGGGGTACAGGCAGGAGGCCCAAAGATGAGACAAAGATGCTTTCCCAGACCAGAAAGGAAACAAACACAGATAACACACATACTGGGGTATCTTTAGATTCTGTGCAGACAACGCAGACACAGGCAAAATGGAAGCTTAGCTGAAATCTACCAATGGCTAGTACTGCCATTCATTAAAGCAGCTGGAGCCTAGAGTCAGTCTTCCAATAAAAGACTGGGAAAGCAGGGAGAGCAAAAAGCCTGATCAGTTCTGAAGAGATGAACCCACTTGAGAGGGATTCTAGGATATGGTTGCCTCCAAGAGCCTGTTCTGTGTTCCCTACATGGGAATATACAGTTGAGATGTGCAAAACATTTCCTATAAAACAACAAACTATGCAGAACTTTGGATTAGTTCCAATACCAAAGTCCACAATACGTTCACCGAAAGGTTTAACCAAAGCAGTTCTTATGAGCAGGTATAAAGCCCACAGCTACTGAAGTCAATGGACCTTTTGTCACATTGTAAATTAAGCTGAATCAAGTGCAGCATTAGTCAAGTCTTTCAAATCTTCAAATGAAAAGCTCTAGTGTCAAGTAATAATGCTGACAAATCTAGACGTAATTTAGAGCAAAAGCTGGAATAATTAGCTTTTTGCCTCTAACTCATTGTTTTTCATTTTGCAGTCTTGCTGAAAAGTGACACTAGCACTGAAGCTGGATGCCAGAGATCTGTGTTCTGTGACTGACCAGGCTCCTGATGTGATCTCAGCCATGTAACAATCCGCATGTCAGTTGCCATTTGTAAAAGGTCTGTCCCAGGTTTCCCTGCATCAGAGAATGGTGAGGATGAATTTATTCAACTTCAATAAGTACGTAGACACTGTGGCAACAGGATGCAGAAACTGACTGCATAGATTCAAGTGCTCTGCAATTCTCAAGTTTTCAGTTAGCTATATTGGATTTGGAGGCCTCAGATTTCAAGACTCTTCTACAAAGGCAAATACTGAGTTAGGTTTTGGATTGCCTTTCTGGATTTATTCACCAAGGTGCCCCCAGGGGTTACAAGAAATAATGGCCACAAGCTAGCAGAGAGCAGATTTAGACTGGACATTAGGAAGAACTTCTTCACAGTTAGAGTGGCCAGGGTCTGGAACGGGGTCCCAAGGGAGGTGGTGCTCTCCCCTACCCTGGGGGTCTTCAAGAGGAGGTTAGATAGGCATCTAGCTGGGGTCATCTAGACCCAGCCCTCTTTCCTGCCTATGCAGGGGGTCGGACTCGATGATCTATTGAGGTCCTTTCCAACCCTAACATCTATGAATCTATGATTCCTCTGAACCTACAGATGCTGTCATGGGAGGGGGAAGGGAATAGAGAAATACTTCACAATTCTTCCTGACAGCAGCCTCTAAAAACCTGAGGAAAGAGGGGACAAGTCTTTCCAAACACCCACCCCCACAGCATTTGCAGACTACTAGTGAGGACAGCATATTAGCTAACGATAGGTATGAATACACACCGAGCCTCAGCTCCTGAAGCTGTCACAGAAATTAAACTAGGCCAGGTACTGAACAGTCGAAATAGTTTCCCTTTTAAAACAGAAGGGAAGAAAGGATGCCCACAAAAATATAGCCAATTGAGTTTATTTGGAAACATTACTTTGTGCAATCTCTTTCAATTCAGCCATGTAAGGTTACTTTGTGCATACAAGAGACAACTACAGGCATTTTTACAGGCACTCTGGGATGTGGAGCCAGGCACTTTAATTAGAGAGCTATGCCAATTAAAAGCACCTGCATATCACATGCATCAGCATCCTCACACTGAAAAAATGGCGGCGGGGCACTTTGAACTGAAGCTCAAACGCGTTTTATTTCAAAGCGCCCCACTGCCATTTTTTCAGCAATGTTGATACACGTGACATGGAAGGCTGCCGAAGTGTGTCAATTTCTGTGCTCCAGAAGACTCAATTAAACCGAGTCTACTCCAGTGTGCTAGATTTCTCTACGTGTGTATAGGAACCCTATGTTTCAGAGGTAGTGAGCTTTGCGTATTGGAATGTCAAAATATCATGCCCGTGCATCTTAGTACATAAGCATTACACAGAACAGTATTTGGGATACCATCTGTAATGTTTTTCCAGGAACATGGGGCACAAGTAAATAAACTTTTATTCAGATAGTTAAGACCCACATGGAAGAATGTTTATGAAGAACGATTAATAACTTAAGGTAGGTGTAGTTTGCCCAAGTAAATAGCAGAAGGAAAAGTAGTAAATCCCAAGGAAAAAGAGAAGTTACAGATGCTGAAGAGGTTGCAGCTGCTGAAGTTAAGTTTTAGGAGAAAGATGAAAACCACTTTCAGCAATGCATTCCACTAAAGAAAAAAGCCATCACCTCCCAATGGTGATGCGAGTGCATTGTTGCTTGGATCATTATAAATGGAAGCAATAATGCATTACAGCACACCTCCACTTACCCACTGAGTGGGTACAGGGACCAGGAGTTTCCAAGTCTCTTTCTATGCCCAGATGTCCCCATTCCACAATCTGGACCCTCTGCAAGGCTGGAAGAGTGAGAACGAAGCAACCATGCATGTGCTAAAGAGGGAGTGCAGATTAAAATGCTTCTAAATATAAATAGCATCCAACAGCCACATAAGAGTTAACCCCTTTTCTGATCATGAGATCTGCCTGCTCCCCCCCCCCCCCAACATGCGTGAGGGAAGGGAAAAGAGAGAGGATCTGTTCAACTAGGTCAACCTTATTCTAAAGAGATTAGATGTGTAATCCAGCCCCTCCCCCACACTCCCAGCTACAGAGGCAGGGGGAGGAGTCAGCAGCAGCAAACAACAGTCACAAACCAGGAGTGGGGTGGTTCAGGACAGGATGTTTGTATACATGATTGATTTGCTTTTCTAACTGCCACTCCCTACCCAAAAGTTCCCTTCTGCTCATTTCGGCAGGCCCCAATTTGCCCAGCTGAGTCACTGTACTGCCTGGAGGGGAGCAGCACTCTTGCCTACCTTTTATAAATTCAACAGGGTCCAACTTGCTTAGTGTTTGGGTGGGAACCCTTATATGAAGAGAAACCAGACTACTGAAGTCAGATCACCACTCCACAGACTGACACTGTCAGACAGTGCCCAAGCCTTCAGACACCATCCGGTACAGGCTCCTGATAGGATAGTTGAACAAAGCCAGAAGGGAACAGGGGCATACATTTGGAGCACCTGGTCTTGGACACCCCATAGGGGACAGCCACCATGGTCCCATTATTATTTGGTTCAGTATCTCAATTTAATCCCAGTGTGTACTGGGATTTAAGATATTAGGTTTCACTTGCTAAGGAAGTTGAGTCTTCTAGTGCCACAACCAGTCACTTTGTCCTTGCAGGGTGCTATGGAAGGACAAACAATTTATTACTCATTCTGCAAAAGCTCCACAGTTTGCATGAAGGTATGGGAAGGAGCCCTAGAGCCTCCCCCTTCCCTAAAGGGCAGGGGGAAACAGATTATAGCAAGGGTAAAAAGGAGGCATAGACATTCTGCAACAAAACTTCATGAAATCTTTACCTTTAAAGAACCTCTGCAGCCTGCTCTTCACCCACCATCCTTTAGATAATCAAAGATATTGATTTTCATGCTCATGCTGATACTGAAACCACTGACAGCCCATTTGAGAAGGATCTCGTTTTTTCCCCCTCAAGCCACTGCAAGTACCTTCCAAGGCCTCCATACTGTCCTCCTTAAAATCAATTTCCCTACCATGACACCTACAAGAGGATCCTCAATGACAAGGTAGATGACTTACTGCCATTACCTTTCCCATCTATTTTTTCATTGTTTATCCATTAGCTTGCTGCTGTTAGTCAGCTATCAACCGCAGCTGGGGAGGAGGCAGAAGCTGAGGAGGGACAGGATCGCATTGAGTATCTGCCCCAAACTAATGCATTATGAACAAGCAGTGCACAAGATAGCTGTGGTGCTCATAGTAAACACAGGAGTTTAAAGGTCTCCCCACACCCTATTAATACCACCAGAGAATTCTGATACTAATTCCAATTGCCCTTGCCCAGAGAACAGTCGCATCAGGTTATCATGGAGTCATGTCACCATGGGCACCAAATTATATATGCATGGACACCTCCATTGTCTAACATGCTGACTCTCTCTCTCTCTCTCTCACAGCTAGCTTGCACAGAGGGTAAGAGACTCCTGGTTACAGGCACCTCTGCTTTTACTGCATAAGGCCCCAGGCTCTACTCCAGAAGCTAACTCTTGAGGGGACATTTGAACACCTGCAGATCTCAACCATGCTTCCCATAATAGGGGCAGCACAGACTATTTTGATAAACATGCCAAATTCAGATGTTAGCTGGCTTTCATGTTACAGTGGCAGAAACAGCTTCCTCAACTCCCACTTTCACTGACTGGAGAACAAGAGTCTCAAGTCATGGGGAGACACTTGAGAAATGGCAACCTGCTGATGGGCTTGAGCACCATGTGTCCCAGCAGTCTACTTGGTGACCACCCCTTGCCCAGTTGCACCTGCTGCATTGCCCCCCCTTGTTCCCAACTGTAGCCGTCTCATGTAGCAATAGCCGATAGCAGGCAAGCTGGGCAGAAGCCAGACTGGATCATTTTCTCTCAACAAACAGCAAGGCAGGCAGGAAGGCAGAAAGTCAGCAGGGCCAATGGAAGAACAAGGAGAGAGTATGTGAGAAAAGGGAACTAGTGCAGAAAGGAGGGGGCACAGAGTTTCCATTTCATTTTACTTTGAACCAAACAAACTAGTCCCTCTGCAAACCGAGCATTTACCCTGCTGCAGAAGAAGCTTTTCTCCCCTTTCTAAAAGGACAGTGGACAAGAAACAGAAGGAAGCAAGAGAGAGACAGCATCTGTAGTCATTATACAGAGGAAGGTAACAGACCTCAGTGCAGGTCAGCCCCTCAAGCATCCAGAGCAGGGCTCTCCAGCTTCTAAGTGACAGGGGCAGCACACCACATGGGCCACATCAGTGGGGATGCCTACAGTTGTTGCTGCTGCATGGGCATCACACCCAGCCTCACACTCAGCACTGCAGGGTGTGCTAGCCAGGTGGAAGCCTTGGGGGGGAGGGGGGGGGTGCTCATAAATTAACCCCTTGTGATACTTTGCCTGCCGTTTCTTGTCCCATCTGCTGCTATACTTCCTGCTCCCTCCCCAAATCTGCCACATACTGCACCCAGAGTCTGAGCGTGCCACTGATCAAGAATATGGACCTAGGTGTACTGCAGAAGACTCTCTTCAGGATGAACAAGGACAGGTATGGGCAGTTTGAATGGCCCATCTGACAGCCTTATAGACAGTTGGCTCAGACAGATATGGGCCCATGTGGAGATTCTGGGTACAACCAGGACATAAACATGCGTTTTTGTACAGTCAGTTGTCTCACTCACCTGATGAACAAACACATCCTCTTTGGTATCATTTCTGTGGAAAGTGTGAAGAGAGAGAAAAATGTCATCATAAAACTACTTCTTAAGTCTGTCATTTTATAGCAGGGTCCCTGGGGTTCACCCAATCAACCCCTCCCATCCTCCACTTAATCAAGGAGCAGAGCCTGGGAACAGCCATCTAAGAGACTCCAATGGGAACATACCACCAGGATCCCATGTGCAGTATAAGCCTACGCCATCCCTCCAGACAGACCCAGCTGCAAATTCCCTTTGTAGCATTTCCCTGCCAGCAAGGGATTTTCCACCTTCCCCAGGGACCCCCTTTAATCCATGGGCAAATATCCAGGGTTTAGTTTAACATAGGCAGCCAGTCTATTTAATTCTCCTTCCTCCGATCCCCTCTTCCCCACCCCACCCCACCGTGGCCTGCAACCTGAGCTCCTAACACGTTGTCCCAGAGGTCAAGCAAGACTCAACAGGACTTCGCACAGCTGTTGAGGGCTCTCCTTTCACTGAAACCCAAAACAACCTAGGATAGGAGGGATTAGGAATGCTCACAGATAGGGGGAAGAGCCAGACATGAAAGACAGAATAAATTTATTAGGACAGTCTAGACGATCTTCTAGCCACTGCAGGATTTTGCATGCAACTGATCTACCTTCGTCAGATTGAGCACTCACTTTGTATCTAACAGATGCACTCAGACTGAAGCTGGACCCGCCCCCAACACCACTAAAGGCCAACCCTTCTATTTCACTTACACCAATGCTTGCATGTGAAAAGGTGCAAGGGTAACAGACCTCATTTTGACAGTCAAGGGGTCCAAACGACCTTGCCCCCTTCTCCCCAAAATGTTTCTCCTTAAAATTGTTACACTTCAGAGAGTGTGAGCCAAGAACTAACAGGTATCAGAAGGTCCCTTATGAATGGATTATTCTGTAGTTGTTCACTATAGCTTTCTTAGATGCTCTTTTAGGTAACTTAGCAATGGCTACTGTCAACCAAAAAAACCTAAAAAAACCCCCAAAAAACTAAAAAACCCTAAAAAAAAAAAAACAACCCTGAACAAGGACAACTCCTGGCTCAAGTTCCCTTTGTTCTTTGGGAACCTAAGAGTCAAGCCTCCTTTATTTATTCAATATTTGACATGCCTATGCAAACCAGTTCAAGATGGGGCAGAAGTGGTGAACATGAAGGAAGGGGGAGAAAAAAATTAAATGGTGAAAATTCTGATGACTGCATGTAGATGTTTGTCCCACTGGACTAAGATGGAGCAAAAGATGACTTTGCTAAAACAGCATAGCAGGATATTCACCACCTCAAGAACTACAGGGAAAATATTAAGTCTTTCATCTTTAGGTTATCATCTGTCTCTAAACCATTAGTCTCCCAGTTCCGCAGAAGACTGGAAGTTGTGCTTAAAAAACAGAAGGCTCTGTATCCACATATATCAATTATTCCCATGATTCAAATTATTCTTTGCAAGTCAGCCAACCCCTGTTGACCTGGGGCTGAACTTCAGATAAATGACTTACAAGTAAAAGGGAACAGGATATGGAACAAATTCCCCCTAGCAATCCAGTCCACTGCAATGTAATACTGTTTCCAAATGGGAGACTTTGTATCCCATTCTCTAGTGTCCCTGAACTAATCCCATTGACCATAAACTGCTGTGATGGGAGAAGGTTACTATTTTTAAACCTTTGCATCAGAAAGCACATCTTTCAAAACCACATTATAGAGCATAAAATTTTTTTTTTTTTTTAAATTACACACACCAAAGAAACAGCAAGATACAGAGGGCCTTCACAAGGAACCCATATATTCTTAGCTTTTAGCTACTGACATGTGAGCTTGAAGTTATCTGGAACAGCAGTTGGCAACCTTTCCAGGTCAAGGGCTGGAATGGCCTAGCTCAGGACAGAGGTGAGTAGGCAGGTTCCCAGGACCCATTTTCTATGTTCAGTTCTGTGACCATCTCCACTTAAACATATTGATGAGAATTTTAGTAGAAATGGGGGGGGGGTGAAAATCAAATCAATGAAGCTTTAGTAAACAGGTTTTTAATGTCTAAAGATTCAAGTCTACAAAGCTCTTTTGCCCCCCTCTTATCCACCCCCTACACCTTCAAAAGTTTGAAAAGGTTTGGTAGATTCCTCCCACATACATCCATCATCTCTGCTTTCTACTCCAAAATCTTGCCAAGTATGAAGGTGTTAAAACAGAAATACTGCAGTGGAGGCTGAACTTGTGTTATTTCAAACCCAGGAGGGAATAAGAAATACCAAGCGATTCAGAAAACCCCTGTCCCCATGAGGTTCCAAAACAGGCTTTACAGGCTGAAGAAGTAGCCCCACTAAACAATTTTTTTAGTTTCATTTAGGTAACTCGCCACAGACAGACAAGGTTCTTTGGGTGAATCTGATCTCTTTTATTAAACCAACTTAAATAATAATAAAAGAGATCAGATTCACCCAAAGAACCTTGTCTGCCTATGTCCTTGGACCAACACGGCTACAAACTACACCCCAGTAACTCGCCACAGCACTCACACCTTTTGAGGTTCCTCCACTGCTAGAGTTGATGGGAGATGAAGGTGCGCAACAGGGAAGGCAGAGGCACCAACACATTTTTGGAGATGTACAAATAAGTGATCAACAAACCTGTTGATAAATCCATATCCGTTTCTGACATTGAACCACTTGACAGTGCCAAGAACTTTAGTAGCTGAAAAATAAAATGAACACACACAAGAAGTCAACTTCTAGAACAAACCTCAAGCAGCTTTCTGCACATGACCCATTTTACCATCACTTTATACAGATACTTAGCAACCTGGGCCAACATAAGCTTAGAGCAACCATTACACTCAGGAAGAGCCTCCCTTATAATACTTACATATGTTGTTTTTTCTACCTCCTGTTCAATTATTCTACCAAAGAGGGCAAATGAATATCCCCATCTTACAGCTGGGGAATAGACAGCACGATTTACGAAGTCACGCAGCAAGTCATCAGAGCCAAGGATGGAAGCCAAATCTACTACTTTCCTATCCCATTCAACAGGCTGGAAAGTGCCCCTTATCTGATAGTACAGTCACTACCTATTGCTCCTTTCCCCATGTGTGATCTGTAGGCTGTAGCAAGATGCACACTCATTAAGAGTGTGTCACTTTTTTCCTCTCTCTACTACCATGTTTGCCATTTAGTAGCTGGATAACGTACAGGCAAAGGTGACTCTCCCAGGTCAGCTGGTTAGAAACCCTGCATTTCACCAATGCCATCTTCTTTCTGCTTTCCAAAAACCGGACGGAAGTGAGAAGAAAAGAGAAGAAAAGAATGGGTATAATCACATCCACAGGCAGGGGAGAAATCAGTGGAATAGGAATAAGGTGGTTAACAGGAGCAAAGTGAGAGGGATAGAGTTCCCAGCTAAAATATGAGAACGTCTTTCCTCAACAACAAAAGCCATCAGACTTGCCTGGAATAATCTCGCTAGACAAAGTGACAGAAGCTCCAAGCTAAAAGTGGATCAGGCAAAAGGCCAGAGAAAGCCCTGTTCTGCACCATCTATTCAAGATGTAACCTCATAGGTCTTTTCCTGACTAACTACTTTCTAGCCTCTTGTTTTGTGGCATTTTCCAAGGGCTCACCATTTACCAAGAACTGAACCTGATATTTAGCTCTAAAGCCAGACCACTCTTGGTGCAAAACGTTTTGCTCCAACCACCATTCTGGTCACAGGCCTTGCTTATTATCTTGCAAGACCCTACTGCTCCATCTTGGATTAACAGGTTTCACTAGCTCCTGCAGCATGATACATACACTCCCTCAATCAAACAAGCTTGCCAGGCCTTGCTGCAGCATCTCCTCTCAGATCTGTGGGCGTTTCAACCCATCCTCTCCTCCCAGCCATACAGCCCCCACCCAGGACTTCTGGGTGTTCCCAACAATACCAGAAGGAAATGGACTGATCTTATGTAGTATTTAAGTAAAACACCAAGCTATAGCTTTGGATTTTGGGTGGCAATAACACTTTAGAAGTAGGAAAAATCTTTCCAAAGATGTGGCAGAGTGTAGCATTGGTTTGTTTGTTTTTTTTAAAGTGTTATTTGACCTGCTACCTTAACACAGAAAAGTATTCCCTTCCATATAGGTAATATACAGATAGCTTATTAAAGTAGTAATGTTTATCTTGAATTTTGTTATTTTAAAACTAACAATCACCCATAAGTAATGCATTTCACTAATGTTTAGCTAAATATACCTGTTCCACAGAAAAACAAATAGAACAAGGAATTAATCTGACCAAATCCCTTAACTAGGGACTTAACTAAGCTGCACACTTACTTGGTACAGGGAGACCAGAGTCCCAGTCCCTGCTTCCTAAGCAGTGATGGGTCAATAGAAGGGACAAATAAATGGTGACAGGAGCCAAAACCAGAATCCAGGCTCCCCCGCACCTTACCTTAACCCCTAAGATCTAGCTGCCGTCTCCCTCTTAAGAAGATCCTTCCGGGCCTGCCAAACTATTCCACAACCATCTGCTTAAGACAGTCTCCTACAGGGATACCATTTTGAACCCTACTGTATGGAGCATACACCTTTCTCCACTAGGCTATTAAATGAACAGGGAACACAACAGCAGCCACCTCCCCACCTTTCAGCTGAACTCAAAAAAGGATTTAAAGAGGCAGCCACAATGGCATTTTGCAAGTAACTGATCCAGTCCCCAGACTTTAGACATGCCCTGAACACACCTACTGAATGGAGCCCCTCAGGAGACTTCAAACACCTCTCTTCCAAGTTTCTGCAAAGCCTGGGGCTTAGAGAAAACTAATGCCTAGCTGCTCTGACCAGAGAAAGTGCAGCTGCAGACAGCTAGAGGAACTTTCAGGCCTAATAAGAAGCATTAAAAAACACACAAACACACACTTGCTATGGTTAAAGTAGCCACTAAATTAGGATCTTAGTTTCTTAAAGTCTACCCAAGTCCAAAGTCTTTGCTTATATCTGGCCCTGAATATCTACAGGCATAACCAATACATCTCATTGTCTGGGGAAGCTGTAATTATCAACAGGGGGTACCTCCACTTGCACCAAAGAGGAACCCATTTCTACGGGTGACTCCCCTTGCCTTGGCAACAAATCTATCATAAAGGGACTGATAAGGGCCAACCTATGAAGGAAACTTGTGTAGAGTGGACACCTCTCCCATTAGGAATGGGCTTGAACCCACTCTTCCACTTCAACAAAGCACTGAGGGAGTCTCAAAAGGAGTGACTTCCAGCCAGCACAACTGCGAGGAGGGTGGGGGCAGAACAAAACTAACTAAGTTTAAAAACTATTCTAGTACCCCAAAAAACTTCTGGAACAATCCTTTTTCTTTAAAGAAAGAGCTTGGGATCACTCGTAACAAGTGAGTACTAATTTTACTTCAATTTTCCAGTTGGGATAACAGAAGCCTGACCACAAGTCAGAACCTACCTCCCTTGGGACTAGGCAAGGTTGTTCCTTTTTGGTCAGAAACTAAGTGTACATATTTACAGAGCCATTAACATGGAAGTGCGAGATTAACAAAAAGAAGCACTTGCTCACAAGGCCATTCTCCAACCAGTACTGTCAGTAAGTCACTCCTCACGTTCCTGGCTCAGAAAAATAAAAATGAAATAAAATGGAATGCTAATATTAACAAAGCAGGTTTGCCAACAGAAGTGCTAATTTTGGTGTTAGCCCAGAAGGGGCTTCGGATTTCAGGGGGGGGGGGGTTAGTTTGTAGGAGAAGGTGATAAAAGCAAAAAAGTCATTTTTACTTATTGGAAAGCTTACTCCCAGACAGAAAGAGCTTTCCTCTGCTATTTGGATTCACGCCTTAGCAGTAAGGCAGGGCAGGGCAGGGCAAGGCAGGGCAGGGCAATCATGCTCTTCTTACACCTTGTCCTGCCACTGAGGAGGGCGTGGGGCAGGGAGGAGACCTCAGCCAGGGCATGGAGTCTCAACCAAGGTGCTGCCTTGAAATCCTTTCAAGGGTGCTGCAGGGTGCCCCACAAGGTTAGCACTGTTTGGTGTGCAAACAAGGTACACCCAGGGATTTCACATGGGGAACCAGAGCACTGGAAAACAGTGCAGTCGGAGTTCTTTGCAACAGAAGAATTGCTGTATTGTGTATGCCCATAATCAAACAAGTGAAAGCTGGCATTTTCCAAGGGGTGCCTAGAGTCTAACGTGAGCAGGAACTACCACTCCAGATGAATCAGACAGGATCGGTAACCTGCAGCCCCATCCCTTTCCAGGAGCAGGCACCAGCCGGAGAGCAGCTCCACTTCCTGCAGGGCTGGCACTGCTGCCTGCTTCCCCGCTCACACTTCACACACAAACA
>NW_005842806.1:526887-550967 GCF_000455745.1 Alligator sinensis | reverse complement strand
CGGTGCGCGTATACACACACGTGTGGAACGTGTGTGTGCGCGTACATATCCTCTGCGAGTGCCTGCCTGTGTGAACGGCTATGTGCCTACACGCGCCTCGTGCGAGTCTCCCCGTACGGACGTCCTGTTGTGTGTGAGGATCTGTCTGCGCTGCGAGTGCCTGCGTGCGTGTGGCTCTATACACCTGGTGCGTGTGTCGGCCCTTCTCTCTCCATGTATACCCCCGGTGAGTGCGTGCCTGCATCTCTGTACCTACGCGTTCCTCGTGCGCTCTTCTGCTTACCCCCGTGTGTGTGTGTGTGTGCCTGCCCCCCGTGAGTGCGCGTGTCTGTGTGTATACCTTCTCCGAGCGTGCGTGTGTCTGTGCTTTCTGTGCGCGTCCCCTCTGAGCGCACGTGTCTGTGCGCGCCCCCGCTGTGTCTGCGTACAGGCCCCTGGTCGGCGCGCCTGCTCCTGCGTGCGTGCGCACACCCTCCGGCAGGGCGTGCCCCGTGCGCACACCCTGCGAGGAGCGTGTGCTACCCCTGCCCGGTGCGGGGCACGAGCCCCCTGGCGCTGCCCGTGTCCCTGCGGGGCGGCTGCGGGGCTGCCCCTGCGCCACCCGGGCCGACCCTGCGCTGCCCACGGGGGTCTGCTGCGAGAGCAGAGCCACGTCCCGCAGCCGTTCACGCCCCCCGCGCCACCCCACTGCCTGGGGCGCCTCAACCTCTGCATCTCCTCAGAGCCCGCACCTCACCTCACCTCGGCTTGGGGTCCCCCTGCCTCCCCCAGGGCTTCAATGCATTCACATCCCTGGCCTGGCTCATGATTTACACAGCAGTGTGGTGTGAGCCAGGTCCATTTTTGTTCCCTGAGGAAGGAATACATGGAAACCAGGGAATGAGACCCTCCCCCAAACCTGACCCCTCAGTTACAAGATGAGGAGGAAAGTCCTGCCAGGCCTGAACCCTTCCTCAGGATCAGCCTGAGGGTATTGTTAGAAGCATGTTTTCGTTTCAATTCTCCTCCCTGCTTTTTGTTTTGCTTTTGTTAAAACACAAACCCCCCTCTCACAAGGGAAACTGACCGCGGGGGGGACAATGAAACGGGCCCGGATTTGCAATATGGGGGCATGGAGTGTGAATTCCACTGTTACGTGAAGAGCTGCTGGATCCGGCCTCCTTCAGTACATTGACTTACCCTGCCCTCTTCAAGGGTCTCTCTCAGACTCCTGGGAACGCAGGCTATATATAAAGGGCTTGCCTCACCTAAATAATAATGCTGGCTACTAGTATTCATATAATTGAGGTGAATAATTGCTACTATTAATGGCATTAGAGCAGGGCTGGAGGCAGCCAAGGGCGAACTGGGCAGTTGCCTCGGGCCTGGACAGAAAGAGGGCCCAAAAACGGTGAAAATTATTATTATTATTATCATCATCATCATCATCTCGGGTGGGGGGGGGGGCGATACTAAAAGTTTGCCTGGGGCCACCAGGAGTCTAGTTATGGTATTGCATTAGAGTGGCAGAAAGGGGCCCTCACCAACTGCTATACTACACATTCTAGTATTACTATAAATTGTTATAAATTTACCTTAATATCACCCCTAGTATTATAATAGTGCAAAGAGGTTCTCTATTGTACTACAGTATTACTATTAGATATCGCCCTGCCTTGTGTATGTTTTGCCTTATTTCCCTTTCCTCCTTCCATGTCTCCTTTCCCTCTTTGCAGCTCCAGTACCTGGTATCTGTCTCCTTCCTGCCCCCTCTGCATCTTCTTCCTTATCTATGTACTGTACCGCCTTGCCAATCACACCAGCTTCACCACTGCCCCTCCTCATGTTTCCTCCTCTCTGCCTACATTTCTCTTGTGTGTGTTAACCATCATCCTGCCTCTGTCTCCTTCTTCTTTTCCCCCTTGCTTCCCTTTCCCATTTCTCCAAGAGCACTAAACTGTTCCCCAGCAGCTCTACAGTTGAAGTGGGCCTAAACCCAGATCTTGCTGCCGACTGTCCTCAGCCTCCATAAACCACTCCACCCCGCCCCAGATACATACTGTTCAGGCTGCCCTCTCTAACTTCCACTTTTTTCTGCCCCCCAGGTCCTAACTGTTGTCCAGCCAGACAGTTACTCACACAAGACTCTGCTAAATAGAAATTTAATTTATTTTAAGAGCATCCCCTGATGAAGAGCACGGTGATAGTAACAGCATTCCTCTAGAACAGAAGAGGCCCAGACAGAGACATTCCTTGTCAGGAGCACCTGAGAATTGGCATGAATTGTTCAAAATGTTATTGTATTGAAAATGTCTTTTGAACCCTGATGAAGCCTCTGAATCCAGCACAGGTCATTGTAAGGGAAAAACAACAGTGCTCTAACTAAGCCCCTCCCATAATTGCAAACTGCATCTACAGTACCAGAGCAGACAAGACCAGTGACACAGGAGTTAACTCCTAACAGCAATACTTCAACAACTAGATCATCACAGCCAAGGTTTTGTCTAGCCAGTTCTTAAAAACCTCCAAGGATGGAGAGTCCACTACCTCTCTGGGTAGCCTGTGCCAGTGCTTCACCACCCTCCTAGTGAGAGAGTTTTTCCAGATATCTAACCTGAACTTCCCTTATTGCATCTTGAGACCATGCTCCTCATTCTGTCATCTACCACCACTGAGAACAGTCTAGCTCCATCCTATTTGGAATCACCCTTCAGGTAGCTGAAAGCTGCTATTACATCCCCCTTCAGGCTTCTCTTCTGCAGACTAAATAAACCCAGTTTCCTCAGCCTCTCTTCACAAGTCATGTGCCCCAGCCCCTGAACCATTTTCGTTGCTCTCTTCTGGACTCTCTCCAATGTGTCCCTATCCTTTTTATAATGGGTGGCCCAAAACTGGACACAGTACTCCAGATGTGGCCTCACCAGTACAGAATAGAGCAGAATAATTACTTCCCTCAATCTGCTGGCAACACTCCTAATACAGCTCAGGATGCTGTTAGCCTTCTTGGCAACAAGGGCACACTTCTGACTCATATCTATCTTGCTGTCTACTGTAACCCCCAGGTCCTTTCCTGCAGAGCTGCTGCCCAGCCAGTCAGCCCCCAGCCTGCACTGGTGCATGGGATTGTTCTGTCCTAAGTGCAGGACTTTGCACTTGTCCTTGCTGAACCTCATGAGATTTCTTTTGTAAAATTAGTTTTTTCCATCTTTACATTTTCCAAGTATTCTCCTTTATATTTTTTTAATTAGTACCTATTTGATAAGATTTAGAAAATTCAGAGGGGAGGGTGGTACAGAAAAACTTCTTTTCCTGTTGAAGTTACAGTAAAAAATGGTATGTCAGGCAATTCTGACTAATTAATGTCATGACTCTCCTTATTTATTAGTCATCCTATCTTGTCAATAGTACGTCACTGTCTTCTAATATTAGAAACACCACAGATAGCAACCTCTATAGCTAAGGCTGCCAAACATTTTCTATTCTGTGACCCTCTTTTCAACTGTTTACATCTTTACCAAACACTACCTGATTGGGCTGAAACATCACAAGTCTCATGCTGAATAGGTGTGGAAAGTTTAGCAAAATGTGTTCAACTGTTTCTGAGAATTAGATTAAAGGAAAATATAGTCGTCCCCCCCCATTAATTAATTAGGTGTGAGAATTGATTTTAGAAGCTCTGGGGCTTCCAAGTTTTGGACCAGGTAACTGAACTTCGGAAGTGGGGAGGGGGACACACCTAGATGTCAGGTAAGTGAGTTTTTGCAATTCCTTTTTTGGGGGGAGAATGGGGGTGGGGGGCGGGAATCAAGGAAATTTGGCCAAGTTATGACCCCTTAAGGGGAAAAAAAGCCCTGAGCACATATTCAGTAGACTCTCTGAAACCCCTGATCATTTCAGCTGGGCTGAGCAGGCTCCAGCCCTTGCAGCACCTCTCTGCTGAATGGATTCAACATATGCCAACCCCACAGAGCAGAGGCATGAGTCACTGAACTTGGGGGTGTGGGGGGAGGGGAATCTCTTCTGTACTCTCTATGTTCTCCCTCTTGGCAGTGAGAAAGGGCTGAGCACAAAAGTAAGGAATAGGATGTATACGGGGAGAAGACTTGCAGGAACCAAAGTATAGAGAGAAACTGTGAGTGTAGCTAGGTGCAGAGTTACTGGGTTACTGAGTAGAAGGGATATAGCACTACAGGTACAAGTACGGATGGTTCGGGAGAACACAGAAGCTGGCGCCTGATAGGGGTGGATGGAAACAGAAGCCTGGGGTAGAGAGAAGAAGAGAACAGATAGATGGGTCTATTAGACTGCTGGGACATTTCCTCTAAAACCTGGAATTGAAACCAGGGGTATTAAGTTTCTTCATTCTTCTGGTGGAAGAAAAAAACTATGAAAAAATTTTGCCCTGAAATTTGGGGAGGTGAGCAGGGGTACCCAGATGTCAGGAAAGTGAGTTTTTGCAATTTCTTTTGGGGTAGTTGCAGGGGGGGGCAGGAATTAAGCAAATTTGGCCAAGTTATGACCCCTTAGGGGAAAAATATAGTACTGAGCACCTTTCTCCCTATATTCCCCCTATTCTTTACTCATTTGCTCCCCATATTCCCCCAATTTCTTACTTCCCTTTTGTTCCACACACTTAACCTATAGTTATTACCATTATACCCAGTGGCAGAGGTCTGTGAAGAGGATTCAAACCCCGCTCTTCATTCAATTTGGGGATCAGAATACTTCCCTAGGGCAGAACTTCTGTTCTTCAGCTTGTGTTTCTCATTTCATTTCCTCTTCATGGAAGAAGTTATATGTTTCCTGCTTTAACTGAAAACATTAAGGTTGCAAAGTCAAATGTAGAAAAGTAAGGAAAAAACCTGGGAAATGCATCTGTGCAATTTTTAATTTACCCTGCCCTGTGCATATGTTTTTTTTAAATAAGAGGATCACATTATGTTTTTCTTCAGCAGGACTTCTCTTTCTTTCAGTGAGCAAGTTGCTTTTCTATAGCCCTTTTTATCTTTCCCATTTCACATTCAGGCCCAAGCTATATTTAATGCCGAGTACACAAACCTTTCACTGAATACAAATTTTTTGTATCACCTCCTGCATTTTCTAAGGCACTCTTGCCAAAGTAAATACATGCTTCCCAAACATGAATCCATTTATCTTTACAACAGCCATGTGAAAGTAGCTGAAATTATTGCCCCTATTTTACAGATGGGGAACAGAGACACCTGGAGAGCCAGGCTAATATTGTTGAGTGTCTGCTTCTTCTAGATGCCCAATATGGAATACAAAAGGACTGAGACTTTTGATAACAACTTGTGTATTCAAGGTGCAGCTTAGCTAATTTCACTGGAGCTGTGAATCTGGCCCTAGGTGTCTCGGGTGGAATCTCTAAAAATTGAGAAATAAACAATTAGTGATCAATTGTGGTTCAAGTGATTTGCCAAGCATCTCACTGTGTGGCAGTTAGAACCCAGTTCTATGGGGCAGCACTTGACTGCCTGAACATCAGACAGCCTTTTCTTCCCATAATTTACTACTTTCTTTCTTCACTCTGCTGTACCAGTTTCTGCAAAAGGTAAGTCAGGGATTCTACAGTGCTCTGACTAGTTCCCTGAGTCTAGTCCATCCTGTGCACAAAGAGTGGTAGGGGTCCTGCAGAAAAAAAAGGGTTAGAATCATGATATTAAAGATTTGCATCATAATGCATGTGCCCCCGAGCTGAATTGAGGTTGCACAGGCCATCTTGATTGTAGCATTTCCTAGTGCTGAGAGTTTGATTTTTGTATCCTTTTATATATATATATACACACTTTTTGTATCCTTTAATATATATACACACTAGCGAATTACCCGTCAAGAATGAGTGCTGCCAACTACCACCCCGCACTGCCGCTGCCTTCCAATAGTGTGTGGGGGGGAGTTTGCCACACCATCACTTCCATCCCCCTCGACCAGCACCCCACACCACCACTGCCTCCCCCTCTGCTCCTCAGAGGCGGCAGAGTGCCACCATGACAGCAGGGATGGAGCGGAGTGGGGCAAGGCCAGCACTGCTGGCCTCCCAGTCCCCCGCTCTGTCCCTGCCATCCATACCATCATGGCGGCACTCTGTACTCTGATTGGTTGTTTCACTAACTGATCAGAGTGCTCCAAGAGCGTTGAGGACAGATGGACTAGGCCTTTATTATGTAAGAATATTAATACAATTGTAACCCTTCAGCCAAGAACAAGGGGTGGGCTCCATATCTGGGGACTCCTGAACTCTTAGCAGGGGACACTGGCTTGAGCCCCTAACCAGAAACCTAGTAAATTGATTATCTTCTCAAACACCCTGGATAGGCAATACTTCCCTTACACAAACACAAAACTCAGTTTGCAAAAGAAAGTTAGGGATGCAGAGGTGGGAAGAACAGGTACTAAATACATTTGGGAAAGAATAAGAATGGATCAACACTACTACTATCTTTCTGTGAATTAAAACTCTCAACCACCAGCTGGTGAGAGTCTTGCATTCAGTCTTCCAACAGAAGCTGCAACTGTTCAGACACTCTGTTCCTTTGCTAGCTTCCTCCCACCTCCACTGAATCCCTACCTACTGCTTGGCATTGAAGGGCGGAGACAACGTGTTTCTCTTCTCTCTGTTACCTCATCTGCTCCAGGCACTCAACCCCACCACCCAGCAGAAGCAGCAATTACCATACAGCTTTTGTTGCTTTAAGAATAGTGTCTCATCTTAACTATTCCGCTGCCGTGTTGGTCTCAGCGGTTAAAACTTAACCAAAAAATCACCTTCCTACCTCCTGCCACTTACTGCATTACAAATGTACAGCTACAAGACTGTTCACAGATGAGTAACAGGCAGGCCCCTTAATATAACTTACCACCAGACACACCCACTGGCCTTTGCTCTCCTTTTATCTATAGCTTTGGGCAGGGTACTGCCACCCACCCACACCACAAAGTAGTGACATCTCATCCTTCACCTACTTGAAATAGTTCTCCTGCCCTTTTATTTCCCAACAAACTGTTAAGGCATTTCTCCTCGCTCACCAGAAGAGGGCTCTTTCCTCTATGGGGCCTCTGAACTTCTGCTGTTCTCTTCCAGCTCTGAGCCCTTATTCTCCCTGCTCCTTAAGATCTTCAAATCATGGGTCTTATGTCTAATATAAATATAAATATTTTCATGCCTCTTACATACTTGGGCTAACATCTAGTCATACTTTACTTTTCCGTGTCTCTGATTATTGGCGATGTGTAAGGGGTGCATGTGGGTGCACATGCACCCTCAGAGATTGGCAGTGCACCCCCTGAGAGAAGCGCTGCCGATGCTGCCAGCGGCACCTGTGGGCAGTTAACGCTCGCATCCCCCCCTACCCCTGCCCCCCATGCTACTGACACCGCCAGTGGCATCTGCAGGCACCGCCATACCCCTGCCACCACCGCCCCTGTGGGCAGTCGCCGTGCCTCCCCAGCATCTGCATTGTTCATGTCTCTGATGCCTCTCTTTGCGCGCTCTGACAGGCTGGTGAAGTGCCTCTAAAAATGCCTCTCTTTGCGCGCTCTGACAGGCTGGGGAAGTGCCTCTATCACAGTCCATGATGTCTCCACTCCCCACTAGTCCTGGAATCCACACCTCAAGGAGTCAGGACTCTCCAGTTGATTCTCAGTGGGTTGGAGGAGATAATAAATCCTCCCCATCCCACATGCTGCCCCTACTTTTCATTTTCAGTCCACTTCTCACAGGGAGCTGGGGGAGGGGGACAGGGTGTCAGAGGCAGTGCTATCTTATGATGTGTATGACACAATATCCCACAAAAAGCAAATGTTCAGGGGCTGAAAATGAAGAGAGAAGCAAAGTGAAACCATGTAAGCACACCGACATCCAAATACTTAGTCACACGATACATCACATACATCTGCATGATTATGCATGATCACCATGGTATCAGACTCATAGTTAAATACCTAGAGGCCCCCACTTAGCACTTTGCCCAGGACCTCCAATATCCCTAGAATTTCCCTGCTCAGAGGCAGCTGAACACACAATTCTGTGCAAGCTGAAGCAAGATGCATACAAGCGCGGGGATTTCAGCTACGATGTGTCAGATATGGATCAGTGTCTAACAGCTATAAAACAGATCCCTGTTCAGGTTTCAAGCTTTCTCCTACACTATTCGATGGGAATATTTCTTCGTCACCACACTGTACTCATAGGATTTCTTAAAACTCTAGAATTAGCTTTCCAGGAATCAACTGCCTTCATGCAGCTGCTTTCCTTCCTGTGCTAAATTTAAGTGCCTCGTGGTCATTGGTTCCAGGCTCCCTTATTATTTTGACATGCTCAGTCAGCTCCTCTGTAAAAGTAAGTCTTCAATCCAGTGCATCCCTCCTGCTTTTCTGGAAAAGAGTCCCTATTAGCACTATGCATTCTATCCCAAAGATGATGAGAGATGAGGTCAAGAGAGACAATGCATTTCCCAGTCTCTCATGCAAAATGGACAAGAGATGGTGAAAGTCACCTACCCGTGCTAGTTGTATTGGCAAGTAGGATAGGATGGTCTAATTTACTACATCCTGAAAAGGCCTGTGAATGGTTCTTCCCTGAAAGTCTGGTGTTCAGAAGCAGCTGGTTGGCCCACTCCAAAAGCATTGACTTAATATAAAATTCTTATTCATGAGTACAGGGATGGATAGCTAGGCCTCTCCCCTATCAGGTAAGTGCCCTAATCACTAGGCTGGAGATCTCTGCCTGCTCCCTCCTTCCTTTCTCTGACCCAATAAATGTTCAATTATTCCATACAGGGAGGAACAACTTGACCAGAAGAGGTTCGTCTGCTCCCAAACTGACCTGTAGTGTAGTAGTCAGGGCACTCTGAGGGATGGATGATATGAAGTTAAATCCCTTCAGACAGAAGGGTGATGTGAACCCTGCTCTCCCACATCTGGGTGAGTGATCTAATGGATGAGTTCTTGGGTGCTAGGACAGATGGCAGGGTCTGTGGCTGTGTTTTGTAAGAAAGGGCTGGTTTAGGCCCCTTACTCTGAGAAATGGTTCCTATCTGAGAATGTGGACTGGAAAGAATGACCTCCCTAAAGCTTAGCATTAGAGCCATAACTCTTTGGGGTAGAATCATAGAAAATGAGGGTTGGAAGGGACCTCACAAGGTCATCTAGTCCAACACCCCTACTCAAAGCAGTACTAGCACAAACTAAATCAGTCCAGGTGTGGGGCTTAATAAACCATACCCATTTCTTCCATGTTGCCCATCAGTTAGATTAGGCAGCTCCTACTTCAGCATGCTGTCTCTTGTGAGTTCCAAACTCCTCCTATGCACAGGATAGGCCAGTGAAGCACCTCACACAGATCCTTGGATTCCACAAAGCAAGAAGGTGCCTAAAAACATGGTATAGCAGCATCTAACATCACTCTGTAGATCTCGCCATAGGTCCCTGATGGGAAGTGTTTTCATTTCAGGGTAAGATTTGGCAGACAAAAACAACTTGCTTTCTGAAAGAGCTAAGGAGTAAGGTGATAAAGATGATAAAGCCCCTGGAAATGGGCTTGGTATCCATGTGAACAGTTTTCATGATTTTTATTACAACTATCTCAATGTTCATCATATTGTCTTAAAGCCCCAGCTGCTGGAGCTCAGTGATTACCTGGGGCTATCAACTTTCTTTAAATAAAACAACAAATACATCACTAGTTTGGATGGCAGTGGGGGGAAAGCTTGAAAGTGTACCCTAAAGGCTTGAACGCAAGGAGACAAAAAGGGGGGAGGGGAACAAATGTATTCTTAAAAGAGAAATTTCAGGATTTTAAAGTCATTGTCATGATTTTGGGCACCTGATATAGAAGTTGGATTATGGGGGGGGTCATGACAATCTAGACTGTTAGGTCACTGTTTCTTGGCAATGTGTATGGATAATGGTTTCAACTTATTAAGTAGCTTCCCAAGGGACTGTGTACTACAGCAAATTTCAACACAAAAATAGACATCTTGAAGGTGAATCCATCTGAGTCTATTCTGTCTTCTTACCGGATAGGATCTTCAGCATAGGAACCATACTTGCCTTTCTGTTTGTACTATGCACTATGGGAACATGATCTTAATTTGAGATTTTCAGTGCCACTGTCATATAAGTGATAATAATCAGTCCCAGTTCTCCATGGGCAGAACAGAAAGAGTTTTACTCTGTGTAGTAGTTTCCAGTGACACATTTTAGTCATGCCTGGTAAGGACAGGTCTACACTGCAACGTTTTGGTATCACTATGTTGGTTAGGGGCAGGCAGGAACCACTATGCTGACAGGAGATTGCTTTCATCCGCTTAGCTTGTAGAATCAAAGAGGTGGAACAGCTCTGCTCACAGAAAAACTTCTGTCAGCAGACACTGAGTCTCCACAAGAGGGATCTACTGAGTTAACTGTGCTAGCATCATTATAGCAAAGCCTCCCCTACTATAGACAAGTCCTGTCACTCGACTACTACCATCACTTCATGAAATTACAAAAATAGGAAACATAAAAGGCAAGTGAAGTCAAATGCTGTTCATTTCCTGCATTGGGCAAGGCTGAGTAAGAGGCAGGAGCAGGGTTTTACCTTCCCCTATCTTGCATTGTTAAGAGCTCTCAGCTGTCAGTGTGGGATTATGGATGTCAATAAAGGTGTGAAGCCACCAGAAGACCTGGCCTCTAAATCATACCTCTGTTGCTGACTTCCTCTGTCACTTTATGCAAGTTGTTGCACTGTTTTGTGATCCTGTTTCCCCATCTTTAAAACTGAGAAAATATTTACTTTTTTCCCCATTATAAAGCAGCAGCCTGGTGGTGCTGACCACATCACCACCTTCTCATACCAAGGTTACAGGAACAGTGGAGCCCTGCCTCTCCAGTAGGTCTCAATGGACTGTAAATGGGACACCTTTAACTTTACCTTTATAAAGTGTGATGAAATAACTGGACAACATCCTGTGAAAACATCAGCCCTCACCACTCTGGGGGGAGCTTGATGCCTCTCCATGGTATTTAGTTGCTTATCACTTTCCATTAAAAAGGAATCTTTCCACATTTTTATTGTGGAGCCCTTGTGTCTCCACTGTTGGTGGCAGGCCTTTGGTATGCACTAGCTGTGAGAACAGTCTCAGGCTGTTCCTGGCCTGATGAAATTCTCTTCCCCTTCTGCTGAGAAATAAAGTGGTCAGAATGGTCATTTCCCTTCTCGTCTTGCTTTCCCCGGGAACATTTTGACTGCCTGCCAAAACAGGAACTCAGCTCACAAACATGCTCACGCCCAGTTCATGCAGTCTCTGATGCCTCAGCAGCAGCAGCAGCAGCCGCCACTGCTCATGCTGTACTGGGAGCACATGAGAGCTGCCAGAATGGCTCTCAGGGAGGAGCAAGAAAGTCAGGGTCAGACCTGGCATATCGCCCTGGTGGTCCATGCTGCCCTCTGGTGGTACCAAGTGGGCAATGCAGAGAGATGGCCATATTACTTCCCCTCCTGACTTTTCCCTCTAGGCAGCAATTCTGTTAACTGCTTACTGACTGCTATCTGGCCTTTAGCTCAACTGGTGCTTTGACAATGAAGTGTCAGGAATTAAGCCCTGCTTCTGAGGACTGATGCAGAGGCAACAGCCTCTAAGAACCTCTTACATTCTAAATTTCCTCTGCTGCAGCTTCAGGCCATTGCTTCTAGCCCTATGCCTTAGAGCAGGGGTTGGCAACCCCCAGCACACGTGCCAAGCATGGCACACAAGGCCATTTTTGCTTGGCACGCCATGGCCAGCCCTGGCTTGGGGTAGCTGCTGCCAGCAACGGAGTCCAGGCTGCTCCTAGCAGGGCTTGCAGAATCCCAGCTGCCTGCTGGGAGCAGCCCGGGCTCCTGGCTGGCAGCAGCCACCCAGAGCCGGGGCCGGCTGCAGCCAGGAGGCTCCAAACAGCTGTGCTGAGCTCCGGGTTCCAGCATCAGTTCTGTACCGGTGCATGCACCTATGCCTTGGAGCTGGTGGTGGGGGAGGGGCCTGAGGCAGCACAGCCCCGGACTCTCCCCCGCTCCTGGCACAGAGCTGGTGACAGCTGCAGAGCCTGGCACAGCTGTTTGTAATCAGCCTGGGCTCTGGGCAGCTGCAGCAAGCAGTGAGCAGGCTGCAAACTGCTGCGCCAGGCTCCACAGCTCTGGCATCAGCTCCGTGCTGGTGGCAACTACATGGGCACCTCAGGGTGGTCTGTGCTGCCCCACCATCCACCCTGAGGTGCCCATGCAGTCGCCACCAGCACGGAGCTGATGCCGGAGCCCAAAGCCTGGCACAGCTGTTTGGAGCCTCCCAGCTGCAGCCGGCCCCAGCTCTGGGTAGCTGCTCCCAGCAGGCAGCTGGGATGCTGCAAGACCTGCTGGGAGCAGCCTGGGCTCCAGCAGCTACCCAGAGCCCGGGTAGCTGCTGACAGCCACAGAGCCTGGGCTGGGGGGCAGGGGCTTTGGTGGGAAGCACAGGGGAGTAGGGCATCTGCCCTGCCATGTACCCCTTGCCCTCATTTTGTTTTTCTGGCATGCTGGCACTCCAGCACCTTCCAAGGTAGGCATTGTGGTGTTTTTCAGCACTCTAGCCAAAAAAAAGTTGCCTACTGCTGCCCTAGAGCCACAGAGAAAAGCCCGTTCCCATTCTCTCTATAATCACACTTCAGGTATTTGAAGACTTATCAAATCCCACCTCAGTGTTCTCTTCTCCAGATTAAATAATTATTGTTCTTTCAGCCTTTTCTCATAAACTCATGCTTCTCAAGTGCCAAAACAGTTACTTGTAGCCCCTGATCAAACCCCACTGCTACCCCTGATCCTCATTTGTCCCAATTCTCATGTATCATTGATCCAACTAGAAATTAGGAGATATCTGAAGAGTTAATGCAACACTAGATGAATGCACAATGGGTGATATTATTCCAATGGAGTATAAACTAGGAGCTTATTGAGATAAGGGTGCTCTGCTCTCTAGAGCGCGAAACTATGTAGTGACATTCACACCAACTCCGTTCACTATCTTTGTTTCTTTAACATTTAGAAAGTTCAGATTAAAGCCAGCCTCTGGCCCTGTGTTAAATGGCAAAGTCAAAGGAACAAGTTGTCTGTTTACAAAGGATATCACAAGGCATAGGTTGGGTTTTAGCGGCAAACAAAAAGACCACTTACACCTAATTGTAAGGTCATGAAACCATGCCACAGCCACCGTCAGCTGCATACGCACAGCACAAACCACACACACAGATAGACACCTTTACACACCACACCCCAACAGCAGATGTAGCTAACCCTTAAAACATTTTGCCTCCACAAGTTGCAAGTTAACATTAATTTATGTACAATACAAAACCCAAATACTATTTGGCATAATCCTTCATGGCCTTCATGGCTGTATGCTCAAGAGAGATCCTGGAGTGGGGGTGAGCAGGGTAAAGTGAGTCAGGATTTGGGTGCATTGGGAGGCAACAGCCAGGTTAGTAGAGGGTGCTCTAGGTTAAAATTGTGGGGCGTTAAGGGAGTTGTTTGAGGATCTCAGCACTACTGTCACAGGGGGTGATGCAAGAAAAAAGTCACTGACAGCTGCAAACCTCACCATATTCCTTCAGGTCCTCATTTTGTCCTCCAGCCTTTCTCTAACAAATACAATCTGTCTTGTATTACCATAAGTATTTTAGAAACCTACAACCAGAAGGGCCCAGTGGGCTATTGAGTTCAGTCCTCTGTGTTCTTAGGTAATCAATAACCAAAGGAAACCCCAAAATCACCACTATTAACCCTGACCCACAACTACAGACGATATATAACCTGAGCAGGGTGTGGGGCCCGGGGCAAATCAGCCTGTGCGAAACCCCACCCCTGGATGCGAGGAAACTGGTGGTGGATTTGGTGGCCAGGTAGGGGGGTGCCAAGTGGCCAAATGTGAAGCCAGCGGCAGCGCGGAATCACTGTGCCACTCCACCCGGCTCCACAAGGCCCCCCAAAGCATGGGGCCTGGGGTGGTCGCCCTGATTCACTTTCCCCTACCCCAGAGACAGCCCTGACTACAGAGCACAATGTCCAAAATACTAGGGCCATGTGAAATTTCTCCAGCTGTTTAATTTTGATTCTGTTTCAACTTGTTTCAAGCTCAAAACAGCAAAATCAAAATTAAATGAAGAGTTTCAAAACAGCATCAAAACGAAAAAAGGGCAATCGAAACATTTCGAAAGTTTCAAAATGTTTTGAGTTTCGAAGCAGAAGCTGGGCTTGCCTGCAGGGAAACAGAAAGTAAGGAGAGGGAGGGGAAAGAGGGAGAAAGGACTGCTCTCATATTGACTGTGTATATATTGAGTCCATGACTTTCTATACCTAGGAGGTTGATGAAGTGCAGTTTATAGGCTCATCTGTGAAAAGTGGTTTGTAAATTCCCTTTGAGGATCAGGCCTGAGAGATTGGAGACAGGTGGTGTTGTGTTGTTGTCTTTGATAGATTTTCAGTGCGCGCTCATTCTGGTGCACAGTTGTTGTTTGGTGTCTCCACGTATTTTCCATCAGGGCATTTGGTGCATTCAGTGTGTTTTGGGATGTAGGAAGTTGGCTTCTGGCGATGAAGTTAGTGAGGTTCAGTGCTTGTTTGAATTGAAAAACTACTTTTCATAGACGAGCCTATGAACTGCACTTCATCAACTTAGTAGGTACAGAAACTCATGGACTGAATATAGACATTGGAATTCTGACACACTGCAACCTGCCGGCCATCTGACTCCACAGGTACCTCTGCATTTTTACCTGTGCTGCTACATCCCCCTTCCCTCCCACCCCAGCCTGTGCCTCATCCCCTGACACCTCCATTTCCATTTTCACTGACTGGCTCTCTTGCGTGTATTGCATGCCAGCCTCTGGCTTCTTTACTATTCCTTCCATCCAGGAACAGCACACACACCAACTGCAGGTGCTTCCTCAGCCTGATGAAGGGTTTTTCAACCTGAAAGCTTGCTAAAATATATTTCTGTAACTATTCATTTGGTCTGCTAAAAGATACCAGATTAGATTGACCCAAAGGACCTTGTCTGCCAGTGCCATGTCCTTAGACCAACACCTCTAGCACCTGTACCCGGTCAGCTGACTGGAAGCAAGAAGGGCTCTGGGCACATCTAAGCCCCAGGGCTGGGGCTGGCAGGGAGAGTTTTCTGGCAGCTGCTGGAGAAGAAGCTCCTGCAGGAGAGGAAAGAAAGGGTCTGTGACAGTTTAGCTGCCTGACATGCTGCTGGTGTTACTGTACTGTCCACTGGACTGAGGCTGTAGGGGAGCAGGAGACCTCATTGGGGCACACTACCATGTTGTGTAGAGGCCCCAGCGCCAGTGAGGGCATGCCTTAACACGCACACAAAGTCACACTTCATGAGTTTTGCTTGTCAACAACTTGAGGTGAAGTTTCCCAGAAACCCCTGCACCTATCTCCTTGACAGCTGGCAGGCTTCATGGCCTCAGCAGGGGCTACCATGCCTGCAGTTTTCACCCTGCTGTGCCTTAACACACACATGACACAAGTTTTGCTTTCAAGACTTTGTGGTGCATTTTCCCAGAAACCCCTGCACCTAACTCCTTGAAACTTGGCAGTCCTCATGATCTCAGAAGGGATGCCGTTCCTGCAAGCTTCATCCAAATCAGGCATGAAATAACAAAGTTATAGGCTGCTTTGTGCTTCCCTATTATAACCTATGAGCAAAATGTCAAAAGAGCGTCAAAACAGCAAAACAGTTTTGACAAAATGAAACAGAACAATGGTTTTGAAATTAAATGAACTCAAAACAAAACACTGTCTCATCAAAACAGCAAAACAAAAGTCAAAACAAAGCAATGCTGTTTCACACACCCCTACAAAACACCACAAACACCCTATAGCATGCAGTAAGTTAAAGCAAGGGAGATGAGGGCACTACCAATGCCCTGCCATTGAAACAACAGGGAAGATATTGGTTTTTATATGCTCAGAAGCTCCTAGGAAAAGGACCAATCCCTACACTACAGGGGGAGACAAAAACCCCACAGACCGTGCCAGTCTGACCCAGGGGCAAGCATATGGAATGCTTCATGAATTTACATGCCCTTTAATGACATGAATGTTGGCTGCTTTCATAATATGTTCTACTTTGATACCAGCTAAGGACTTGAAGATGAAAAGTAAGCATGTATAGAAAAACTATGAATTGAGACATGCCAAAGAGTAAATATATAGATATGCCTCATTCAGTGTCCCTTTGGATGTGATTGTAGAATAGTGGGACATTCTGCTGTAGCTACTTGTGGTGCGAGATGAAGCCACACTGGCATTGTGCTGAAGGCTCCCCCAGTTGGCAGGGCCAACTAGCCTAGTCATTCAGGCTAAGAAGTTTAAGACAGCTAGTTACATTGCTGCCTTGTCTGCTGTTGGCTACAGATTCTGCCACACCTTCACCATGCTAACCCAGTTGGCTGCTAGACCTATTCATCTTGTCATAGGCTTTTGTAAAGTGCATTTACCATCCTATGTTAGGACAGTAAAAAGCTTTAAAAAATCCTAAGATCAGTCCAGGATAGTTTGTTCTCTGTCCCTCCTGAATGTAATTAAAGAGCCTCTTACCTGTGCCAGAGTGGTTCCTATACCACATTTGGGCTGTCTCTTTTTTGAGTATGCCATTGACTTCCCTTCTGTTTTTTGTGCTCTGTTGAGGAAGGAGGGGGTTTCAAAGTGTGATTTGAAGATGGCAACAGTAGATGGTGTTCCAAAGTCTTAGGCCCACTGTCCCAAAGCTATTTCCTCCTGCTCCCCTCAGTCTAGATTCCAACAGTCATAGTGTGTGAGATGTGTGCAGTTGCCTATAAATGTTCTGGGAGGCAAACTGGGCCCAGGTCATGGAGGACTTTATAACAACTATCTACAAGTGTTTCTAAGGATATGAATGCCAAGTAGAAGAGGCAGTGTTCAAGGTGGTACGAAGGGGTAAGATTAAAAATAAATAATTGAAAATGAGAAAAAAGGGTCCAAGTAGGGTAAGAATCAAAAAAGTGTATGGCATCTGTGTATCACAGTGAAGGAACCGGTCCAAGAAAGTGGTAGAAGCTCTAATACTTGAGTCATTTAAAACCAAAATGAAGTTTTAAGTGCCGGAGAATAGACTGTGGGAAGCAATCCTGCTCTGAGAAATAAGAAGAGAGTTGAAAAGGAAAAGTATAACCAAACGTTGTGGTATTTCCTTCCAATTCATAGGATCCTATAATGCACATGCTTTGGGAAAGCTCCAGTCAGACTGCTAACAGGAGTTTGAGTCCTGGTACACATGATATCGCCCAGTGGATGAACATACTGAAATGGCAAGTGCAGCTTGTTCAGAGATGTTGCCACATGTCTTGCCCACACAGATGACGCACTCAGAAATCAGTGCTGTATTCAGAGGGGCTTATCTTCGGGTTGTGCGTGACAGAAACCAGGAAGGAATCCATCAAGAGCCAGTCCCTCCTTCCAGCCTTACTTAAAACTCATCTTCCCATTGTTGTTTTTTTTTGCCAGCAGCAAAAGATTACACTCTTGAAGTTGGTACACAATTAGTGCTTAATTTAACACTTAACCAATACTTAACAGTTAACTCATTTAGGGGATTATATTCGTATTTGGAAAAGCCATAGTACAAAAGACCAATTTCCTGAAGTGATGCAATCCACTGAGAAGCTCTTGGGAGGCTCTGAGTAATAGCTCTAAGGGTGTTATTATCCAATAATGCACATATATAGACACACACCAAGGGATTCCTCACCACTCTGAAAAGAAAGCTTCTTTTGCCTATCTGCAAGAGATTCAAGATGCTGCTCGTGGCCACCTTGCTGGCCCTGTGTTCGGGTAAGTCCACAGAACTAAGGTACTTTTGCAATTGATTCCCTAAGAGAATTTTTGCCCCTATGGGAGCTGGCAGAAAATCAACTCTGAGGCTGCCATCTCCTCTTTCCTATGCCTAGAATAGGCATGGCAAGGATAATAGTAGTACAAATGTCTTCATTTCAGCTGCCTCTGTTCCATCCAGGATGTACCAGTTTTAGGAGTGAGAAGGGAAATAATTAAATGTGTTTAAGGGTGTTTGGAGTCTAACAAGATTGGGAACCACTGGTCTAAATTAGTGGTGCTCAAACTTTTGGTCCCACCAGTCAGACAGGCTGGTTGGCAGGCTGAATCATGCATGCTGGGATTGGGTTTTGCATGCCCAGATTGGGCCCACATGACCTTGGCTGGCTTCTGCACAGTAGGACTGGGTGTCACCCCTTTTCCATGCGATGGGATTGGGCCTCACACCCAGATTGGGCCCTGGAACCGCACACTGATGCTGCTCAGTCCCATGGGCCAGGATCAGCTCCTGCAGCACCCCCACCAAATCCTATGCCACCACTGTCCAGCCACGCATGCTAGGCTTGTGCTCTGTACACCCTGCCTGGCCCATGACTCCCTGCACATCCAATCCAGCACACACAGCCATGCTATCTAGCCCACTGGGCACTCCACAGGTTCAGAAATTTGGCAGCCAGGGAACAGTGCCACAGCTTTCCTGCTGCCAGATTTTCAAGCCCATGAGGAGACATAGCACTAGGGGCTGGATCTGACTTAAACTATCCTAGCCAAAGATCTGTCTAACCTGCAGTTAAGGACATCCAAGGACAGAGATTCTACAGCCTCTCTCAGCAGTTTGGCCCTCTACAGGTTAACAAGGAACAAAATAAAAATAAAACAAAAGAATGAACAAGTGCCACCTAGAACAGGAGGGAAGAGGTTTTTCAAAACTGTTGTAGCTGGTAGACTGCTCTGTGTGTGTCCTTTTGCAGCATCTGCTGGAGTGTGGGCTCACAAAAGCTTATGCATCTCTGATTTTTAGTCTATAAAGTGCATTTCTACCCTGCCTTCTGCCTGACTTCAGGCTCACATAGCTACCTCTCCCTAACTAGAAAAGACACATCTTAAAGGGAGGCAGGATGATGGTGGTAATGCTTGGAAATGGCCACTAGACGACAGTAAAAGCCAAGAAAAGAGAACAGAGCAGTTAGGTTTTGAGGGGGGTGGAAACCTAGCAGTCTTCCCGCTCTTCTCTTGGAGCACTCTTTTTCCATAGTCCAGTGCACATTGCTGTGAAAACTAGTCTGACATACTCCAAAGAACCTCTTTGGGACCTTTCCCACAGTTTCCTCCCCATCTCATGACCTATTTCTCCCTAGGTTTTCATTTTCTGGATGCTCAAGAAACAATAGATCCAGGTGGTGAGTTCTCCTTTTTATACCTGACCCTAAGAGGGAGCATTTCACATGGAGTTTTCTAAAGCACAGTCTAGGTTTCATAGACAGGATCCCACAAGCACTGCTGAAACCCAGGGATGGGACAGGGCACCTGCAATATAGGCCTGGAAAAAGTAAACAACAGTGTGGCTCAGAAAGTGAAGGAGACTCTCTCACACAGTAGTGATGAGTAGAGAGGAGTTTGTCCAGGGCATATGTACTCTGACAAAAAGTATCCTGGCATCTTGAATAAGCATGACTGGTAGGAGCATTAGTTATACGATTTTTTCAAAACAAAGCCTTCTATAGCACAGCCCCTGTAGGAATACTCAGTCTGCACTGAATAAAATGCTCTACACTCCATAAAGGCCTCATCCTCTCAAGGTGCTGACAGATATGCAGGCCCCCACTCTAAGTCATGACACTTTACATAAAGCACCATGAGTTAACTACCCCCAACAGATGTTTACCCGTTGGTGGTGGGGATCGAGCCTGGCTACAGGAGCCCAGGGAACCTGTCTGTAGCAGAGTCGCCTCTCTCCCCAACCCTGTTTACCCACCACCTCTAGCCCCAATGCTGTCTGCATGAAGGGAGGGGAAGATGGGAAGGGAGCAAGCTGCAGGCTGGGGTTTGTCCAGCCTGAGCTGAAAGGATAGGTTGTGTGGAGGAGGCATGAGGCAGGGGGGCTCCATCCCTGGACACATACATGTGAGCACAGACTCCCATCCTCAGGGTTCAATGGACAGTTATTTCTAAAAGTGCAGGGCTCTCTTAAGTCGCATATAAAAAGTCTGTCTGATTTTTGTTTCCACCGTGTTGCAAGGGAAAGCTTTTAAAAGTAGGTAAAAATAGTCCTTTGAAACTTCATTCTCAGAACTATCAGAGGTGTTCTATTCTTCACTCGTGTGTTTCCCTATATTTCTCCTATTTTGATGATGCAACCATAGCACCAAGTAGTGAGTCTCCTTTTTTAAACTTATTTTTAATATACTATTTATTCCCTTTGTTTCACTTCCTGGAGGGATGGCTACAAATAAAATTTCTCTACCAAGTAAAACAAATTAAGTAAAAATAGAGTAGAGAGGGTAGTGTGAAAGCTTATTTTGTGTTGCTAAAATTTCAGCCTCAAGATTTGTGTGCCCACAAGCATGGTGCAGACAAACATTGAATATGTTATACCAGCATATTTGAAGTGCTACTCTCTCCTCATATGCTAGTTATATTGCTAGAGACTTGTGTATGATAAAATAGCTAATTCCTATAAGGAATGTGCATAAATTATCCAAATACAACAGAAGTACCAACAATGGCATGTCCAGCCAACTGTGTGAGATGGTGTGTTGTTTCTGCAGTGAAGTTTCTTTCCCTCTCTTGAAGTCAAGTAACAATTTTTTGCTCCTTTTCAACTGGAAATCTCTTGCCTTTGGTAAGACCTTGTAAAATACATTTCAAATCCCTTTATCTATCCACAAACTACTTAAAAATGCCATCTTTGGGTATGGACAGCTGTGATTTTTTAACCTCTTCCAAAAGGGAGATGGAATCACCTGCTCACAAATGTGCATCAGCTGTTACAATGAGACACTTAACTGCACTGTAACTTAGTTTACTGTGAAGTAAGCGTGTGTGTCTACACGTGCATATGCTTACTATGCAGTAAACCTCCCTCATCGCAAGTAAATTTGCTACTTGCAAAGGCAAATAGCAAATTTACTTTCAATTGGTAATGTCCTGTTACAGCTAGCAGATAGCCCAAGTGCAGCTTGTGACTAGCTCTAAGCTACCGAACTACTGAGTAGAAGCAATTCAGTCTTATAGCCTCCTGGTTAAAGCACTCTCCTGGAAAGTGGGAGATGTAAGTTTGAGTTCCCTTAGGTTAAGGAAGGCCTAGATCTCATGGAGCTTCTTCTGTTTATCACGGGAGCTGTTTTTGTACAGCCCGATTCATCGGAAGTCAAAACCACCTAATTTTTTTCACTAAAACTGCCTTCCCAGGTGTGGCTGCGGGCTCTCCTCTCATTGCTTATTCTTGGTTTCCTTAGATGCCTCTGGATCTTCCAGCTCAGAGGAATTCACTGATGAGCCAGATGGTGAGTCCTTTTTATTTCCCTTGCCTCCAACTAACCAGCTGTTGCCATTGTCCAGTTTATTTCCCTTGTCTGTACAAAATTCCTCTTCCTGAAGAAGAGGTTTGTATTGTAACAATGAGACACAGGGAAAGAACTGTGAAACCTATGCTCCACCCAGCTTGCTTCTCACCTTTGGCATGGCAGGCCTCTTCTTCAGAGACTTGCTCCCATATCCACTGAAATGAAAGACGAAACACTGTCTGACTTGAATGAGAGAAAAATTGCCCCGCATAAAGGCCAATTCTCAAATAGAGAGCAAAAGTGGGTCCCTGGGAGGGTCTCTTTTGACTCAAACATTTTGAAACGATTCCCTCATAAGATCTCCCCCAAGTTTTGATCACCCTACTTGAAAATGACTGCATGGTTGAGGCTTCTGCCATTTCCAGTGAAGAGACTTCTTATAATATAATGCACCTCTGTACTTGAACAGGTTAGAATTAATCCATTAGAATCTCCCCGCCCAAAGCAGTGGAGCACTGTTTTTTTCTCCCTCTCCCCACAGGCTGGTTTGCACAAAACAGCAGTATGTACAGAGAAGAACGTGGGGACTGCGAGAGGCTTGCTAGATTCCTTCTTCCCCATTCTCATATTACCCCCTACCCATGTTCACATAGATGCCCACTCTTCTCCTCTGGGCCTAATGTAGGGCTGTTCTTCAAACCACCAGGTTCTCTTCAGTCCAGTTAGTCACTGTGCTTGAGAAAGCTCCTTTATTCCCCCTACCTTCCTCTTTGGGTTTGCCTACCCCAAGGCTCTTGAAACATCTTTCCCAGAACCACAGGAGGGTTCTCTGCCCCTCTTGCATGCTTGTTTCTCTATATTCCTTATACAATGAAGAGATAATTTTACTGCCACTCAGCAAGCCCTCTTTTTAAAACCTAATTCTTTTAGTTTGCTCTTTATTTTTCCCTTTTGGCACATAGAGTGGATGTTTAAATATTAAACTGTGGTAATTTAGTTTAACTATTATATTAAAATTTTCAAATATATTCAAGTATACCACATTAGCTAAAGTAGTACAGCCCTCTAGTGCAGTGCACTTGTATCAGTGGTTCTCAACCTCTTTAGACTCAAGGGACCCCTTGTTGGACTCAAGGCTTGACTAAGTCAGTTCAGTAAAACCAGGTAGGTCACACATAATTATCTCTTGCAGAAAGTAATAGACATTTGAGATGAAAAAGAACTTGTAGGGCATTTAGTGAAATTTCCTTTTAAAAAGTTAACAGTGGACTGTCACTAACCTTTCTTGGATATTTGCTGATTCTGTAGGGCATGACTAATTGAAATTTACTTTTAGGTCTAAATGTTGTTTGTTTTTTTAAACACCCACCAAGGAGACCTGCATCTATACCACTGTTACTACCTCCATATTTATTGCAAAACTATCTGGTTAGTGACACAGTTTGCCAGTTTTTAAAGAACAGTAGGGCTGGAAGGGACCTAAAGTATCATCTGGTCCAAATACATGCACAAATGTAAGAATACTATTCATAAATTAACCTTGGCCAGTCCTTATCCAGCCTCCTCTTGAAAGCCTACAGTGAATGAGATTCCACAGCTTCTCTGACTCGCATACTCCACTGCTTCATTGTTCCAACACTTCGTTCGGTAGTCTAATGTTTGTACCTTGCTCTGCATGCTGAATCAGATGTCATTCATTCTCGGTATCCATAGATCCCAGTAAGGCTACTGACCGCCTGGGGAGCCCAAGTGAAGAAGGCGCCAGCAGGCACTACCCCACTGGGGTGGGACAGAGCTGTGAACCATCTGTTCTGGGGGGCAAGGGGATGGGGAGAGGGCAGCGGTGTGTGCCCCCCACATCTGCACGTGGCAAGGGCAGGCTGCTACTGTGGGCTTTGCCCCAGGCACCAAACTTCCTTACCCCTGTACTGGATGTAGGGGGAAATAGAGAAGCTGGGAAGAGTTCAAGTCTCATAAAGACAGGAATATTGTTCAGAGTGGGTAGAAGGGCCTTTGTTACAAGGGTTTAAAAGAATCTATGGATCCGTAGAAGCAGCAGCCAAAGCACTTGAAGTGACCATAAAATACACATTATTTGGGGTATACCAGAAATTCTCCATCTTGCGATTGTTTTTACTACAGGGGCCACAGCAGGAGTAACAAAACTAGAATTTTGCTTTAGGTTTTTTTCCTGTCACAGGAGATTCCCCATTTGCTCAACTTGATCATGCAAGATGGATAGAGACTGGAGGGGGAAAAATGAAGTGCTGTTTCACTTTGCACAGGCTGAAGTGCATGAAACATTTCAGGTCTTTTCTCTTTCTCTTTATGAATTGCCTCAGTTCTATTAAGCAGGATAAATCAGACATGCTTTTAAAAGAAAGCTGTGTTTGAAATACATTTTTAAAAGATTCCAGCATTTCAAAGCGTCTTTAATGGTATGTGTTCATATACTGTTTTGAAGGAATTTTTGGTGACAGGGGATGGCTTGAGGGATGCAGGAAACTGGGATTCCCATCTTCCATCCTAGTTTGGAAGCACTCCCTTCTGTCCAGAAGGTAGAAAGGCAGGGCCAGGTGCCCACTACACATACCCACTGAGGCAGGCATGCACACGTACAAACAGGGGCTTGCATGCCTGCACAAACACAGGCACAGATGCACACAAGCCCCCTCCTCCCCCCAACACACTTTGCCGCACTCCCACAGAGGTGCATACCCCCCCCC
>NW_005842806.1:525031-526862 GCF_000455745.1 Alligator sinensis | reverse complement strand
CCCCCCACACACACACACACACACACACACACACCACCCCCCCTGTATGTGTGCACAGCCCCGTGAGCACGGCCACATACACACATACTTTTTTTTGCATAGTGACAAGAACACACCCACTCCCCAGCCTGTTGAAGTGTGCATCTTTTCCTTAGCCATGAAGGAGGCTGGTTCATACACTGCTGTTGGCACATTTGTTTTTCCAGTGAAGACAGCTCTTTACCCAAGGGGGCGATGACATTAAAGTAAATGAAATAAATAAAGTGCATCATTTTTTCTTACAAAGGATGTTCCATTAATAAACTGGGAACTTTATGGTAAGAAGTTAAAAATAAAAGGGGAAAAAAAAGGCATAAACATACTCAGTGGGAGCTGGAATATTTTCCAGAGATTGTTTGTTAGCACCCAGCCAAAATCAGATTTACAATGGTGATAATGTTGATCATAAAACGTCATCATGCAAGGCTTATTTTAAAACAAAGATTGCTATAGCCACAAGGGAACAGCACTTGCATTATATCAACAGCAGAAAAGAAAAAGACAACTGAGAATTTTTGGACAAGCTCAATACAGAGATGGCCCCCCTGCTCTGGACTTAACAAATCCAGTCAGTCCCCTGCCTCCCCCAGCCAAGGAAACCTGCCTAAGATCACATACCAAATGTATGGCTAAGCTCTGCTCCTGAATGTGGAGTAGAATATAGGAGTCCCAGCTCCCAGCCCTCAATCACAATCCCCCTCCAACAGAAAGGCACAGGAAGATTCTGCCCTACACCAACTCCCTCAATCCCTGAACAGAATAAAACATCTTGCCAAAAAGGTATTGGCTGGTATGAAGATGGCAGAGTACCACCTACAGGACCCACAACCTCATATCCTTGTGTTTTTTCAGTCCTCTTCACTCACATACTGGTTTCCCAATATAACATACCTCCCTTTCAATTCTCTTTCAACCCGAGACGGGAGCCAGGAACAGGCAGCAGGGAGGAAATATCCTGCTAGACACTCAGACCTCAAGCACAGAGGACGGCAGATTAGGATATATTCCTTGATCCCTAACACAATCTACTAGAAGGCAGAAACCCTCCCTTCCTCATGATGGCACTTCCCAGCAGCCCTGATACTCCATGCACGGATATGGTATGCAGGCTTGTTTCACAGGTTTAGCTGTACTCTCATTCAGTAAAGCTCTCCTAGGGTGGGTACAGACCTTCAGGAAGGTTAGATCAGGTTAAAAATGGCCACCCAAACCTTACGTTTCAACCCCTAGATAAGTGAACCTAAAAGCAACCTGTACAGAAGTTCCAAGAAGGTTAGATCAGTCAAAAAAGATGGCTGACCCAATCCAATTGTTTTCTTTTTATGCTCTACTTCATTTAGTTTCTCTCCTGTGAGGTGTGATATGGTTTTGTGATACATGCCAACACATGTGTATACTTTTTCACAAGATGCTGCAGTTTCACTTATCCAAATTAATTCAGCTTCCAGAAAGGGTTTGTATAACTGGGGAAGTACTGTATTCCTTGGTCATACCACTTGAAAACAACTAGAGTTGGAAGAGCAAGGATGGGACAAAAAACTCAGGATCCAATTTTTTTTCTACACAGATAATCATTTATAAGGATATTAAAAAAAAAAAAAAAAAAAAAAAAAAAAAGACGACAACATCCTGAGCAAAACAAGGAAAAACTTAAGATTTTAACACCAATATCCTTCAAAACTACTTTTAGAAGCTATGGAGATCTAAGGCTTAGATGTTTCTGGACAGGCTGAGGTCAGCATGCAGCGAACCCTGGGACTTAAGGCTGGATTCACTTGTGCATCTTAATTCT
>NW_005842806.1:482297-525008 GCF_000455745.1 Alligator sinensis | reverse complement strand
AGAAAATGTTAGAGTCTGAAAGAACTACTAAATTATGTAGCTGCTAGGAGATAAATTCCAATTCTAGATTGGGGAGAGCTGGAACTATATGAGATTTCCAAGGAGATAAATACTGAGTGCGTCTGCGGAGGCATCCTGGAAAAAAAAAAAAAAAACCAAACACACACACACACACACACACACACAAAATAAAAACCCCAACCTTCCTCATGATCCTATTTATGTATTATTACTATTTTCACAATTTTAGAAGCCCATATAAAAAAACCAAACAAACAAAAAACCTGGCATTTTTACAACAAATCTGGAAGTACCCATGGATGGATTAAATAGAAAGTTAAGTCACTTTTTTTGAGGAACCTCAATTCTGAAGTTACCAGATCATAAAATCTAGTAGTCTTAACAAAAAAACAAAACAGAAACAAAACAAAAAACCACAACATATGCAAGGCATTGCCTTTGCCAACTGTGGCTTCAATGCTTTATGAGAAGAAGCTACTTCTCCAGGCCTGAAAGGGACTCCTTGCTTAGTGCAGAATCCTAGAATTTAGGACAAAAAGAGGATACCCTGGGCTCTCTTTGTTCATATCCAACAGTGCAGGGACTAAAGGAATTTGTGAACACATAACCAAAGGATGGGGTGAGGGAGGAACTGAAGTAAAAACAGAACTCACTTACAGAGCTGATCTGTGCTCCCCTTACTTTCTGTGGTGTTGGTGGTTCCTTCTGTAACAAGAAAAATAAGTGGTCACTTTTTTTTTTCCCCCACCTTCTTTCTTCTGGTGGGAAGAGCAAGTTCTGGTGGTGAATAGCAAGTTCAAAGGCCTGAATCAGCTGAACAAGATACTAGGGACACAGGTAGGAAGGAGGGCCCTGACAAGACAGAAAGATTCAAGGAGAGGTTTGAAAGCAGGGATGACCCAAGAGTGTCCAGGGAGGTCTTATGATACCCCATGTACTTGTGAGCAGCAGCCTGGCCAACAGAAATTTAACCCATCTGAGGGTGCCTCTCTTTTCCATTTAAGAGAAAAAAAGCCATGCTTAGAAACAGAGAGCACCCCTAGTTATCAATACGTTGAGTCTCCCAACAGGCTGGGTATTTTCTGATCGGGGTGCTGATGCACCAGTGATGAAGTTCAGGTCAGAACCTTCCCCAAACAGTTTCATAAAGGATTGTGTCCAAATGAGTCCTGGGGGGAGCAGAGCACTGAATCTCAAAAGACTACCCTACTATATGGAGTTTAGGAAACAATTAGGGACTACATCCTTGATGCAGAAGAGAAAAAAAAAAAAAAATGACTTGTTGCAGAGGAGGAAAAACAGGAAGACAGAAGCCAAACTCACGTGTATTCCCAGTTGTAGACTCTGTATTCAAACTGCTGCTGGGTTGCACTATGAAAGAAGACAATCAAAAGAAATCTGCTCAGATCAGTAGCTCACAATAAAACTGCCCTACAAATTTGTTGGGTGGCTTTACTTATAGTTGTGACTCCTTTTCAAGTTAGAGAGAGGGATCCAGAACACAAAAAACTACCACAAGGACAATTCAAGGGAGGTGCTGAACAGAAGAGGAGGTATCAACACTGTGAAAAGACCAGGGCTGGGATACTGCAAGATCAACAGGTCAGGACAGTGGAGCATGTTTTGGGTTTGCAAGAAGATGTGGTGTGGACCTAAAAGCCAGCTCTCTGGTAATCCTCTTAATCTTCTGAATAAAGTGTCACACATCTCTTCTGTGGTTGCCTCAGTTCATATTATTATAGCAATTACTTAGTGATTATATTATCCTAACATCAAGGAATCCCAGTGATAGAAGAGGAACTGCAGAACAAACAAGAAAAAGATGGACCTTGCCATATTGTCCTCTGTCACCATTTATGAGCTTTGTATCCATCTTTAATGGAATTAGGAGGGTAAAAAGTCACAGTCGGTGCTCCATCAGGGAGGTCTCTTAAAAGCCATTTTGGTGGCTCTTGGTCTTCACAATGAAAAGAGTGGAAGGTACCAGTACATTACCCCGAGTAGGGAATAATATGGACAGAGACTACTGTTGTCTATCAAATAAATTAAAGTTATGCCAAAAGAGTTTTCTTACCTGTATCACTCACTGTGAATACTTCAGTGGGGAGGGAAGTAGAGTCTGTAAAAAAGTTGGGGGCTTGATTGATACCCATTCTGAAGAAAGATTTTGCCTTCATAGGGAGCTTGAAGGGGTACATGCAGATGTTCACTGCACCCAATCTACAGTCACATAGCTCAAAGCCAGCCATGCAATCATAGATTGGAAGTGGCTTGTTCATATTTGCTGGTGCTGGAAGCTACACCAGGAACCTGGTGGAGTAACTTGGGGCAGGGAGCATAGAACCAGCCCCAGCAGGTTTGGGAGCAGGGAGGGTGTAAAGAGTAGGAAGAGGGCAGCCACAGGGCTGGGGGCAAGTGGCTAGGCTTTCCCAGCCCCAGGGCTATGCTCTGAACATGTGCAGATGTTCAGTCAGCCTAACCTCTTCCAGATTCAAACAGTTCCCTTCCTCAGGTGAAAATAAGTTGTGACAGGGTCCAACAATATTTCCCCTCACCACCACCCATTTTAGCCTCCCTGAATGTCTGCACAGATCAGCACTTAAGTAGATATAAGTGCTGATTGATCAATTAAAATCAATAGTTGGGCCGATCTAAAAAACACAACATCTTCACATACCCAGACACTGAAAAGAAAAAGAAAGAAAATACACCTCTAAGAGGGCCTAGGAAAATGTACAGCCAAACTAGAGAAAGCTAGACTGGAATTTCTTGATATACATTTCCAATGTTATCAGTCTTACATTTTATTTATCAGGAAAAATCCTACTTTTGCAGACCCTCATTCTCTCTTAGATAAACAGCTCAAAGTCAATACCTTTGAAAGCAGACTTACAACAGTCTTTTAAATTTGAAAGGCAGCTGCTGAGGACAACTTTATGAGCAAGATTAATAGCAACCATTATACAGATAAGTGAAAACAACTGACATAAAAAAAAAGAGGGACACCCATGGGTTGTGCCAGCTGGTTTGCCTTTATTTGCAAGGGAGCTGGATTCCACTGCAAAAAAGACCCACCAACATCCTTAACCAATCAAGAGGTCTCCAGAGTCTTCCGATTAAACCTTAACCCCCAACAAACAGGGCCAGGTTTTCACATTCAATACCAACTTGGGCCAGACCACAGAGTAGGAAAGAAAAGGTATGCCAGTTACCACCCTCTCAATTTTGCCTCCACTCCCAGTGCATTTGCATGTTTGTATAACAACTGAAAAATGACATAATTAAGAACGCTGTCTGAAAAACAGTCATCTCATTTCAGGCATGAATAGTGCAGCCTGCACCCAACATGGTTGTCAGCTGTGGCTAGAAGGCAGCAGCACCATTTAAATGACTCTTTGCACCACCTGGTTTTCACAAAAGGCTTTCAATTTTTGCACAGGGCAAAGGCAAGGACAAAAAAGTACCAGTGCTAGAAGCTACTGGGCAATCTAGTCTTGAGTAGTTCTCTTTAAAAGATCTGGCCAAAGTTTAAATGGAAGCCTGGCCTCATCCATCTGCACATCAGAGTGCAACTCACAAAAGGCCTCATATACCCAGGGGAATACACTTCCAGCTCAACTTCCCTTGTGCAAAATGGAGTTTATTTTCTACCCAAGGAGGACTTGTACAATCTTTGATTTTTCCTCAGCCTGATGAAGAGTGTGTGCATGCCCAAAGGCTTGCAAGGAATTATTTTTGCTACATTTTAGTTGGTCTAATAAAAGACCTCTGAACCAAGAGTTTTACGTTTCTCTCTCAGAGCAACACGAATACAAAATAGATCCCTGGTCTCATCCATGAGCTCATGTTGAACTTGGTGATTAAAAAGCCATACTGAAAATAACTATTATAGAATAAGAAGACTTCACGGATAAAGAATGCTTCAGGGCATGACTGAGAGGCACTGGCAGGAGTTGTGTGGAGAGTCCTGGGCTAGGGTAGTAGAGAGGCTGATATTAGCACTGTCATATGCATGAATATTCTGGTGACTACTATCCATTTGCCAAAATGTTTCCAGAACCTGGAATTTAACAGATTTGCCCAAAAAATGCACCCTTTGTTCCAAATTCTTCTCTAAAAATGAAACAATATCACATGACTGAGGTGACCAGTTTCAGTGGAGTGTTCCCACGGGTTCCCTTAACCAACTAAAAAAGCCTCATAGGCTTCAAAGACCAAATTGATAGGAATGGCATGTAAAAGCAGAAGTCACTCAGTGCTCTCCCCCAGCCATGAAAAAGGTGGGTTCCCCAGAGGGGTAAGGAAAAACCATGTCATTTACCTATGCAGAGGAAGAATTGGTTAGCCATTCCTATTCCTCCCCCCCCCCGCCCCCCAAGGTATGCTTTAAGAGCAGCTTTCCATCTGCATGTAACAAGACATATCACAGCAATATGGATCAGACTGGAATAGCAGGAAGGCTGTGCAGTGTGACCAAGGAGCGTAGGCAGAGCTGTGTAGAGGCAAGAGTTTGAACAGCCGTAAATGATAAATAAAAAATAAAAAATAAAAAAAGAGAGTGAGAGACCACACTATATTTCAGTCATCTCTCGTCTACTTTAGGTAGCATAAGAAAGTGTTCACAACATTTTAACATCTGAAGTGGCTGGAGACTAACTTTTGCTCCCAGTATAGGGAACAGTAATCTTATTCCCATTAGCCTGCAGAGGTACTTGCTGGATGATGCTATGGTGATGGGGGGCAGGGGGGAAAATACTGGAGTTTGAAAATAAAGGAAGCTTGAGAAGTTCTCCCAAAAATGCACTTGCTGTACGTGGTTTAGGAGTTAGACAAACAATGGGGGCGTAACCCCCCCCAGGAAAGTGGGAATCAGTTCTTTGATCAAGTGATTACTTATCAGTTGTTTAAGCTGGCCCCAATAGTTTTTTTTAAAGGCAAAGATAACATGGGAGGCAAGAACAACATCAACTCACCTGTTGTCTGCACAGTTGAGTTTTCAGAGTTAGAAATGATGATATCTAGGGAATCCAGCCACAATATCAATTAGGGAGCCCCCCCCCCCCCACACACACTACTCCTACCCCCACCTTCTGGGTAATCTCCAAGGGTTCCTTTTACATCAGACATCACTAGTTCTAGCAGTTTTGTACTGAGAATTTAGCTAAAATTTTCTGATGAGATGGAATTGAGTTCCATGCTCTCTTCCAGGCCAGCATTGATTTCTTCCAGCATTAAAATATAAAAACTTTCCTAACAAAAGGATGTTAATTATTAGTTCAATAAATATAACTTCTTTTGTCCATGGAGCAGAGTGAAGCTTTCTTCATACTGACCTCTCCCTTCTCAATGCTTGGAGGTTGACTGCATATCAGTGAAGCAAGATTTTAAAATCTTACTCTTCCTGAAGGGTGGGGAGGTTTCACTAGTTACTGTTTGAATATTATAACTGGTGTTTTAGGGATACCAATGTGCTTCTGTTAAACTAGTTGACTCTTGGAGCTCTTTAGAAAAAGTGAAACCCTCCTGAAATTCAAATGGAGGCTCACACTCACCTATTTTTGCTGTAGACGCCTCAGTATTAGGCCCAGTGGAAACTGGTAAAATAAAGCAAGATATATTTTCTTTCATATAAAAAAAGGACAGAGAATCCATTCAATTCCTCTTTATTAAATCCTGTTAAATCAAATTGTTTTATACTCCCATGGAGTCTGGAGTGATTGAAATGGAATAAACACAGGGAAAATGTCTTAAGGAATAATTCAAGCAGTGAATGCATACTTGACCATGAGATAGGTCTCCAGAAGAAGTGGTGGCCACTGTTACTTGAATCACTAGATAAAACCAGGAATAATATCCTCTGTGGATCACTCCTATAATGACTAGAGTAGAGAGAGACCATAGGTAACAATCTTTCAGATCAAATTTCTATTTTTTTGCTCTTGGGAATTTGCAGATGGTCCAGGAATAAAAGTGGACCAAGCTGATTTAAAAGAGAAGCAGAAACTATATAATAGATGAATCTATGTGAGGAGGTGAAGGAGTCTGAAGAAACCAAACAGCAGAGACATGACACCTGAGGAAACCCTGTGGTCTTTCTACAGGGACTTACCAATAGGTCCCGCTGTGGCATCTTCCTGCTGGGAAATGATGGATTCTAAGAACAATAACCAAGACAGAGCATTACACATCTCATGTAGAGGGGAAGGAGTTCAAGTCAGTCTTGTCTAGTGTCTTCCCTACAGCAGGGTGGCTGACTTCAAGTGGCCCATTCTGCCCAAAAAGGACCCACTATCTGAGATGTCCACCATCCACAGATTCTGCCCCCTGCCAGTGGGCATACACACCCAGATGCAGGAAATGCTAAGCCCTGTAGGATACCCCTACAGTTGCAAGCTAACATCCTGCAAGGACCCTGCAACTGCACTGGAAGTTACCCGCTTCTCCCTGAATGGGTCTTATAGTACTTGATACTGCAGCCAAGGCTGGTTTCATGAGTTTGTTATACTTCTATAGGACTACAGGACTGAAGTCTCTAGGAAGTGAGACTTCCCTGTCATACAAGTGGAGACTCATCTCCCATATTTACCAGGTCTAACACTGAGGAATCAATAGTAGAGTCTAGTGAAAGAGCAAGAGATTCAAAAGAGAAAAGGAAATATTAAGACACATAAGGGAACTCAGCTAGTTCCTCATTAATACCCTGTCAATTAAACTGTTCTATACTCCCCATGGAGACTTACCTCCCGTCTTTACTAGATTCTACCAGATCAAACACCGAGGAACGTACAGCAAAGCAAAAGCATGAAAAATATTTAAAATAATTTTGAAATATGCAAGTGAACCCACTCCATTCCTCTTTATTAAAAACCCTGTTCAAATGCCCATGGGATTTGGGCCAGGAATGAGGGAGGATGTGGTCTCGGGGGAATACTTCGAAGTAGTGAATGTGCAGTTCACCATAAGACTGGTCTCCAGAGGTGGTGACTGCTTCATTATTTGAATCACATGGACTTGACAAAGCCAAGAATGACCATATGTGGAGACAGATCAGAGTAGAGGCAGACAAGAGGCAAGCCAATGTTTTCCAAATCAAATATCCATTGTCGTTATACTCCTAGATACTTGCAAATGGCCCAGGAACGGACTCATCTGGAGTCAATTTGAAGGATTAAAAAAAATGGAAGACTCATCTATGTTGTTGTATCTACTACATGAGAGGTGGTGGAGCCTGAAGAACTCAAGCAGAGGGCTTCCTCATCTGTTATTTCTCTGAAATTATGGTGGAGGAAACAATTCCATGTTGTCATAGAGGTGTGATTTTGTTGACACACTCAATGCAGGCTTTGCTTCTAAGGAATCTCATATATGAGCTCAGCCAGAGCTAATGTTCATGGAGCTCTGAGAACTGCAAGGCCAATATTTTGAAGTGGCTGCTAGTGTTGGATACTCAGTCATTGGTAGCCCAGCAGGAAGCACCCAAAACAAGTGGCCCCTTCTGAAAGGGCTGTATACCATTGCTCTGAAGTCTCTGACACTCTACCAGATGCTTCTACAGGGACACAAGGAAGTGATGTGGCCAGGACCATATCTAGAGTCTGAATAACCTAGGCTGCCAGTTAACCCATTTGTAAATGCATCAGCTTTCAGCTCAAGCCTAGGGCAGGGTTCTAAAACATGCCTCTGGAGTTCTTCATACAGTTAGTTACCTGCCCCCAGTGCTCCACCATCATTCAAAAAAATTGCAGTCCTACTCTGAGAAGTGACCTTGTAGAGCAAGCTCCCTTAGCTCTTTCTGGAGTGTATTCAAGTTTTATACTCCAACTCTGGCAATTAATATGCAGTGGGATCTTATTCTGCAGCAGCAGTCAGGGTACTAGAAGGGGAACTCACCAGTAGAACCTGCTGTGATGACATCCTGCTGGACAGTGATAGCATCTAGGGACAATAATCATGAGCATTACACATCCCCTGTAGGCTTAAGGGAGACCAAATCATTCTTAACCCATGTCATTCCCTCAGCTGTTTGTCTGACTGTGAGGAGCCCATTCTTTGTGAATAACGCACCATCTGAGAAAAGTCTTCTCCCCACAATGATTTTAAACCACCCCTCCCCACCACCTGCCAAGCGGTCTGCTCCCTTCTTCTTGCCAGTGGCTATCCACACCCATGTGCAGGAAGTGCTAAACCCTGCAGAATACCCCTGCAGTTGCAAGTTGACATCCTGTGAAGACCATGCAGCTGCCTCAAAAAACTATACAGACGCATGTACACTGGCTTCTCCCTGAACAAGTCTTGGCTGATTCAATATTGTAACTGGGGTGCTTTAGGAGTATCAGTATGACTAAAATAAAACCCTCCTGAAATTGAAATGGAAACCTCACTCACCTCCTATCTTTGCTGTAGACTCCTCAGTGGTCAAACTAGTGTAATCTAGTCAAACAAAGCAAGAGATTTAAAACAAAACAAAATCACACATGAAAGAACTCACTCACTTCCTCTTAGTTCTGTTAACTTTTTATACTCCCTTTGAGCCCGACCAGGAGGGTGTAGGATAAAAAGAGGTAAGGTGACCTTCTTGAATATCTCAAGACAGACTCCACCTGTCTGGCTGAGCTCCTCAAAAAGAGCCAATACACACTTAGAGACAGCTCAAGACAGATGACAATTTCGGGTCTGGAGGAGCAGAACAGGCAGTGGGGATGCAAGTAGCAGCAGCCAAGCAGAGCCCAGTCTGCACATGCACTTAGTCTCCTCACACCCTGCTTATCTCACCTCAAGACACCCTTCAAAAACAATGCTATGGCTACCAAGTTGAGAATCACTCCTATAACTGTTCTGCCACCTTTCACAAAAGGTAGTTTTGCTTTGAAATGTGACTATAGGAATTGCTTCTTATCTTCTTAGCATATCTGCTCCTTGCCTGTATTCAGAGTTTTGTCTGCTGACATCTTCCATTCATATGTAAAGACGTGTCTTTTTATACCAACTAGCCTAGTACAGTAGGCAGTCTAATGGTTAGCCTGGAACCAAGTACCTCTAACAAATATGACCCTAGGCAAGTTGCATTTGGTCTTCTAGTGCCTCAAATCCCAACTGCAGAATGGTAGGCACTACAGTGATTGCAGCCACTTCGAGTGACCTTGCTTAGAGAGCATTAGAGCACACAAGGCTCAGAGGAAGGGAGGTGCACTCCACATCTTGGTGTCTATTACCAAGATAAATGCAATTTCCAGTGCTACTCGAGCCAGCCCACTGAAAAGGATGAGACTACCATAGAGGTCACTAAGAGCCAGAGGTGGCCTGCAGAAGCTCTGCTGTTGTAAACAGGCTGTGAAGGATACTAGTTTGAACTTCAGACCTGAGGTTGAATCTGTGGGGTGCCAAGTTCTAGGAGGAAAGGATGTTCTCACCTACCATCTGCTCTACAGTAACTAGGAGAGAATAAGCACGTGGACCTCCTGCCCCCTCATCCTCAACCATGGGCTCTTTTTACAGAATCACATCCCCAGGGCAATTGGGACTGCATTTCAATTCTGATCATTAAGCAGGGTCTCAAAAAAAGGGTCTGTAATGGCTCTGGGCACCAGGATCAGAGAGGAGGCAGGGGTGGAGAAAGGGCATTGCCAGAGAGGTGAAGAAAATAGGGTTGTACTGAAATATGCAGGAAGCCTCCAAGAACAGTAGATGGGGCACCTTGCCAGTCATGCTGGTTGCCTCCCTGAAAAGGTGAAACTTGTACTTCCCAGAGTATTATCCTCTTAGGACAGAGCCAGGACTCTTTTCCTCCCCAAGTCCTCTCATCCAACAGGAAAAAAAAAAAAAAAAAAAATACAGGTCACACAGCAGCAGTTTTTCCAAGCATTAGAAGCAGGACTCACTAGTAGGACGTGTTGTGGTATCTTGCTGGACAGTGACTGCATCTAGGGGCAGTAACCAAGGCAGAGCATTACCCAGCTTGAATTATTTCATCTCCATCACACACTTGTCCAACGTCATCCCCACACCAGCTTGGAAGAGCCCACCATCCAAAATGACCTCTCTCCACAAAGATTCTGGGCCTCAGAAATCTGTTCCCAGATATCTGCACCCAGTTGCAGGAGATGCCAAGCCCTGCAGAATATCACTGCAATTACAGGCTGATGTCCTTCAAGGCCCAAGACTATGCTGGAAGTCACCAAGTGACCAGGTCTGGTAAAGCTCAGTATAACTAGGTTGGGTTTCGAACATCAGCATGCCTCTTTAGGACTAGAGGACTCTCAGGTCTCCAGGAAATGAAACTCTCCTGTAAAATTCAAATGGAGACTCACCCATCTTTGCCATAGATTCTTCAGTGGTAAGCCTGGTGGAATCTAACAGACAAAACAAGAGATTTAAAGAAAGAAAAGAAATTGAGACAAGAGGGAACCTACCCAGTTCCTCATTATTAAAACCTTGTTAAATAAGACTGTTTTCTACTCCCATGGATTCTGACCAGGAGTGGAGTGGGGTGGAATAGACACAGGGGAATATGTTGTCCCAGGGAATCTTCCCAAGCAGTGAGCATCTAGTTGACTAGTCTCCAGTAGAAGTCGCAGCTGCGTTTCTGAATCAATCATTTGCATTAGACGAAGCCATGTATATAAAAAAAAAAAAAAAACAAAACAAAAAAACAAAAGCTTCCCGAGTAGATGAACCCTGCAATGACTAGAGTAGGGGCAGACCAGACTTAGGAGGTCAACCTTTTCCAGATTAAAATATTTCTATTGGTTTTGTTCCTGACTTCTTGTGAATGGTCCAGGAACACAGCCGATAACAATTAGAGAGATTTTTAAAGAGACAAAAGCTGAAGATATGCCAATGGGATTTGCACTATGGGAAAGGGGCTGAAATCTGTAGACCCCAAACTGTAGGCATATGAAGACGAGGAAACCGATTGGGCTCCTGAAACAGCTCCTAAGGGTATTCCTTAGTTAAATGTTGACAGTGCTTTGGAGGGAAATATTTTAAAACCTCAGTGGCATGCTGGACAGCGTAATGTAGGCACACCAGTCCCTACAGCCAAAGCACATAAGGGAACAATGTGGCTAGCATATTCTCAATCCGGCTTGTTCCCCCACCCCGATTCTGAATAAGCTGGAATTCATTTCACCAGTGGATTAATGGTATCAAGCTTTAGCTCAAATATAGAGCAGGGACCAAACACATAGGTAGTCCTTCTTTCTGCAGCTGACTACCTGCCTACAGATGCATGCAATGCTCCAACTGATTTCCCATCATTTAAGAAGTACAGCTCTGCTTTGAAAGGTAATGATGCAGAACTAGCTCCTTTCTAGGAACATCTCTTCTGTGGGTGTACACAGAGTTTTTATTAATAGAATAATGTGGACTGGACAAAGTCATGAATGCCAGATCTGAGTGGAGGCAGACCAGAGGCAAGCTTGTATTTTCCTTATCATATTTATATGGTCATTAAACTCCTCGGTATTTGCAAATGGCCCAGGAACAGAAGTGGACAACCACCTGGAGCTGATGTGAAGGATCAAAGAAAAAAAGGAAGATTCATCTGTTTATGTTGTGTCCACTATGTGAGAGGTTGGTTACCTGCCCACAGGAGCTTGCAATGTCCCACCTTTTCTGACATCTCAAAGCAGGACTGCACTTTGAATGAAGTGACTTCATAGAGCAGGCTCCCTTAGCTCATTCTGTTCCTTGGGTGTATTCAGTCTCTGGCAATTAAAATGCAGTGGGGTGTCTTATTCTGCAGCAGTAGTCAAGGTACTAGAAGGGGGACTCACCAGTAGGACCTGCTGTGGTGATGACATCCTGCTGGACCGTGATAGCATCTAGGGACAATAATCATGAGTGTTACACATCCCTTGTAGGCTTAAGGGAGACCAAATCATTCTTAACCCACATCATTCCCTCAGCTGTTTGTCTGGCTACAAAGTGCATTATTCAGAAAGAATGGGCTCCATTTGAGAAGTCTTCTCTCCACAATGATTTTAAACCATCCCTCCCCACCACCTGCCAAGAGGTCTGTTCCCTCCTTCCTGCCAGTGGCTATCCACACCCAGGTGCGGGAAATGCTAAACCCTGCAGAATATTCCTGCAGTTGCAAGTTGACATCCTGAAAGGACCATGCAAAAAAAAAAAAAAAAAAAAAAAAAAAACACACCACACACACACCAAAAGCCACAGATACATACACACAAGCTCCTCCCTGAACAGGTCTCATCACGTTCAATGTTGTAACTGGGGTGCTTTAGGGACAATTAGGGGTGCACCAATAACGATTTTTTGGCAAATACTGATGGCCAATTATTAACTGGCCATATCAGCAGGTACCAATCCAATAGCCGATATACCAGCCAGACACAAGCTGCTGGGTTGTAAGTCTGCAGCTCCATCCCATGCCCTGCCTGATGCATCCCACTCCCTTCTTCACTGTGGGGGACCTTGATCTGCCCTCCAACACCCCATCTCTCCCCTATGCCCCTTTCCTGCTCCCCCCCACATGGACTTACCAGCTGGATGCTGTTCTCCATGCTGCCCAGTTGCATTTCTGGCCCCATGCATGCAGTATTTATTAAAAATTGGTGACATTATTGGGTACAACAACCAAAAAAGCTGATTATGTCAGGTTTCCTTTTAAGAATCGGTGCCCATCCAATATAATTGGTGCACCTCCAATATTAATACGCCTATATAGGACTGGAGGACTCCTGAAGCTCTCTAGAAAACAAAACCCTCCTGAAATTCAAATGGAAACCTCACTCACCTCCCATCTTTATTGTAGACTCTTCAGTGGTTGAACTGGTGACATCTAGCAAGATAGACCAAGAGACATCATCATCATCAATTGAGATGTGCAAGGGAACCTACTCGCTTCCTCCTCAATAAATTCTGCTAATTAAACTTTTATGCTACCTTTGAATCTGACTAGAAGTCAGTAGGATAAAAAACAAGCATAGGGAAGGTGTTGTCTCAAGGAATATTTCCAAAGAGTGAGCATCTAGTTGGCCCTGAAACAGGTCTTCAGAAGAAGTGGTGGCATCATTACTTCAAATCATTTGGACTAGATAAAATATCCTGTGTGGCCCAATCCTGTAAGGACCAGAGTGTGGACTAAAGGTAAAATCAAATCTTTTTCAAATCAAGTCTCCTATTGCTTTACTTCTAGGAATATTCCAAATTGCTGAGGAATGAAGTTGACAACTATCCAAGTTTAAAAAAAAAAGTTAAGTTACAGGTACAAATACCTGGAGAAAGCAAGGCTCATAGACATGGGAATGGAGGAAAACCTCAAACATGTTTGAGACATAGATGTCACCTTAGAAGTGTAATCATCTTGAACATCTCAATACAGGCTCCACCTGTCTGGATAAGCTCCTCAGAAGGATTACACACACTTAGAGACAGCTCAAGGCCGATGACACTCAACTTCAGGTCTGCTCATCTCACCTCAAGACACCCTTCAAAACAACTTTGTAGCTACCAAGCTGAGAAACACTCCTATAACTGTTCTGCCACCATTCACAAGGGGCAGTTCTGCTCTGAAAGGTGACCATGTAGGAATTGTTCCTTCCTTCTGGCCATCTCCCGGTGGGGTGGGGGGGGACTGAGTCCAGTTTATAGCCCCTCCCTCCCTTGCTTGTATTCAGAGTTGCTGGCTAACTTCTGAGCTTCATATGTGAAAGCATGCCTTTTTTCCCCCCCCTCTAACTATCCTGATGCAGTGGGCAGTCTGGAACCAAGAAACTCCATGACTAGTGTGACCTTTAACAAATCACATTTATCCTTCCAGTGCCTCAGGTCCCAGTGGGAGAGGCTGCAGTGATTATGGGCACATTGAGAGACCTCACTGCGAGAACATTCTGCTCAGGTCCCTTCTGACCCTAACAACTATGAAACATTAGAGTGAACAGGGCTCAGAGGAAGGGAGGTGCACTCCACATCTTAGTGTCCATTACAAAGATAAATGCAAATTGCCAGTGCTATTTGTGCCAACCCACTGGGAAAGAGGACACTGCCATAGGTGTCACCAAGGGCCAGAGCTGGCCTCCAAAAGCTCTGCTGTTGCCGAGGGGCTGTGAAGGAGATCAGCTTGAATCTTAGAGTATGGGTTGACAAGTTCTAGAGGAAAGCTTTCTCCAACCCATCACTAGCTCTAAAGTAACTGGGAGAAGATAAGCATGTGGGCTTCCTGCACCCCTTCTCCACAACCATGGCCTCTTTTTACAGAATCACCTTCCCAGGCCAGCTGAGACTGTATTTCAACTCTGTTCATTAGGTGGGGTCTAAGAAGGGCTTTGTGGAGGCTCTAGGCAGCAGAATCAGGGAGGAGTTAGTGGAGGGAGAGTGGCACTGCCAGACAGGTGAAGGAATTAGATTTGTACTGGAGTGTGCTACTATGCCAAAGCCTCCAAGAACAGTGGGTGGAGCACCTTGCCAGTCACACTTGCCACTTCATGGGGGAAAAAGAAATAAATAAAAGAGGAAGCTTGCACTTCCCAGAATATTGTCACTTGGGACAGAGCCAGGCCTTGTTTCCTCCCCAAGTCATTTATGCCGAGTCTCTTCCCCCAATCTTCTCATTCCACAGGAAAGATGCAGCAGCAGCTATTCAGGAATTAGAAATGGGACTCACCAGTAGGATGTGCTGTGGAGTCCTGCTGGACAGTGACTGTGTCTAGGGACAAAAAACAAGGCAGAGCATTATCCATCGTGAATGATTTGGTCTCCATCACACCTGCCCAGGTGTCATCCCCACACCAGCTTGCTTGGCTTTCCATGGCCCATTCACTCCAGAGAGCCCACCAATTGGACTGACCTCTGTCCACAAAGATTCTGACCCCTCAGGGATCTGTTCCCTGCTCCCAGATATTTGCACCTAGGTGTAGGAGATGCTACACCCTGTAGAATATCCCCACAATTGCAAGCTGACAGCCCTGTGAGGCCCTTGCAACTGCACTGGAAGTCAGCAGCTGAACAGGTCTTGTGGAGCTCAATATTGTACCTGGGCTGCATTTAGGACATCAGCATACTTCTTTAGAACTAAGAGACTCCAAGGTCTCTAGGAAATGCAACCCCCCCATGTAAAATTCAAATGGGGACTCACCCATCTTTGCCATCAATTCCTCAGTGGTAGACTGGTTGGAATCTAGTAAAACAAAGAAATAGACTTAAAGAAAAAAAAAAAAAAAAACCAAAAAAAAAAAAACAAGCCACACATTACAAACCATACATGGCAACCTACCCATTTCCTCATTATTAAATCCCTGTTAATCAGACTGTTCTATACTCCTGCTATGGATTCTGACCAGGAGTGTGAGAGATAGAATAGACACAAAGGAGATGTTGTTCATCCCAGAGATGAACTAATGAGCATCTAGTTGACTACAAAAATGGTCTCCAGCACAAGTGATAGCTGTGTCACCACTTCAAATCATTTGGATTAGACAAAGTCATGTATAACTTCCAGAGCAGACCAATCCTACAGTGGCTAGGGCAGGGGCAGACCAGACCAAAGATCAATCTTTGTTTGTTTGTTTTTTTGTGTGCATGTGTGAGATCTGGAAGAGAGTCTATTTTTTGTCCCCATCTCCTTGTGAATGGTCCAGGAACAAAGCTGATAACAACCCAACTGATCTGAGAAATAAGTTAGAAGTCTGCCTATGAGATTTAAGTTTCCAGATTTTGGCCCCTAACTGGAGGCACATGACGATGAGGAAACTGGTTGGGCTCCTGCAAGAGCTGCTAAGGGTATTCATTAGTTAATGGTTTACAGTGCTTTGAGGAAAATATTGTAAAACCTCAGTGGCATACTTGGCAGTGCAGGGTAGGTACGCAGAGAAGAAAGAAAAAAAAAAATGCAGCCAGCATGACATCCACCTGTCTCAGTCCTGTGTCATTCCCCAAGTCTGAATAACCCAATACATTTTACTGATGGACTATCAGATTGTCAAGCCTAGAGCAGGGACCAAACATGAAGGGAGCCCTTCTCTCTACAGCTGACTTCCTCGCTCTCCTTCATTGGGGGTCTCCTTCACAGAGTAGATGGAAGTGCATTCCAAGCCTCTCCATTAGGCAAGACTTGTACAGAGCTCTGGGTACCAGAGCCAGGGAGAATGAGAGGGGTGGGGAAGGAGGGGTACAGATATAGTGGTGAAGGGTTAGGTCTTTCCTGGAGCATGCCTAAAGCTTCCAAGAGTAGTGGGTGAAGCACCCCGCCCATCACACCTCACCTTCTCTAAGAGATGCAGAGAAGGTTGCACTACCTGCAGTATTGCCCACACAGGGCATGAGGGCACCAAGCCGTACTACACCCACTTTCATTCTTCCTTCCTCCTCCTCCCCCCCACAAACATATCATGGGTGGGCTGGGTCTCTGCCCCCACCCCGGCATCCTGCTTTACAGGAAGAATAAGGTCACTCAGCAGCAGTTAAGACACTAGAAGGGGGACTCACCAGTAGAAGCTGCTGTGGTGTACTTCTGCTGAACAGCAACCACATCTAAGGACAACAACCAAGACAGAGTTACACATCTTGCGCAGAGGTGAAGGAGACAAAGTTACTCTTGTCCAGCAGAATCCCCACAGCAGGCTGCCTGGCTTTCATGGCCTGTTCACTCTAAAGGAGACACCATCCATGATGACCTCTCTCCACAGATTCTACCCTCAGAGCCAGTGTTTGCTACTACTAGCTATCTGGACTCAGGTGTGGGAGGTGCTAAGCCCAGCAGGATACACCCAAAGTCTCAAACTGACATCCAACAAGGATGCTGCAGTTGTGCTGGAAGTCACCAACTTCTCTCTAAACAGGTCTTCTACTGCTCAGTATTGTAACTAGGGTACTTCCAGGATTATCAGTACACTTCTATAGGACCTGATGACTCAGAAAGCTGTAGAAAGTTAAACCCATTCTTCTGCAATTCAACCAGAGACTCACCTCCCATCTTTGTTGTAGACTTTTCAGTGTTAGACCTGGTGAAATCTAGTAGAACTAGAGCAAAAGTGAGATTTAAAAAACAAACAACCACCACACACACACACGAAGACACTCACTTCCTCTTAATTAAACTCTGGTGATGAAACTGCTACACTTCTATTAAGTCTGACCAGGAATGAATCAAAATGATGTTGTGGCTACCAAGCTGAGAAATCACTCCTATAACAGTCCAGCCACCATTCAAAGGGCACTTCTGTTTGAAAGGTGACCACATAAGAATTGCTCTCTCTTAGTCTATCAGTCCCTTGCTTGTATTCAGAGTTATTGGCCAGCTTCTGAGACTTATATGAAGGCACGTCTTTTTACTTTAACTAGCTCAGTACAGTAGGCAGTTCAGTGGGCAGCCTGGAACCAAGAAGCTCGGTAACTTGTGACCCCTGATAAATCATAGTTTAGCCTTCTAATGCCCCAGGTCCCAACCATAAGATGGGAGGGGCTACAGCGATTACAGTCACTTTAAGTGACCTTGTTTAAAAAGACATTAGAGAGTGAACAGGGCTCAGAGGAAGGAAAGTACACTCCTTAGGTGTCCTTTACCAAGATAAATGCAGATTCTAGTGCTTTTTGTGCCAACCCTCTGAGAAGGATGAGGCTGCCATCAGTGTCACCAAGGGCAGAGCTGGCCTCCAGAAGCTCTGCTCTTGCTGGGGTGCTGTGAAAGAGCCCAGCTTGAACCTTAAATCAGGACTGGATTATGGGGTGACAAGCTCTAGAGGAAAAAAATTCTCACCCGTCACAGGCTCTACAGTAACTGGGAGAGGATAAGCACGTGGGCCTCCTGCCCCCTCTATAACCATGGGCTCTTAAAAACAAACACACACACACACACACACACACACACACACCACCCCCCAGGCCAGTTGGGACTGCATCTCAACTTTGTTCATTAGGTATATTCTAAAGAGGGCTCTGGGCACCAGAGTGAGGAAGGAGGTAGGAGTGGGGAAAGGGGCACTGCTAAAAGTGGTGAAGGAATTAGGCTTGTACTGAAGTAGGCAGGAAGCCTCCAAGAACGACGGGTGGAACACCTTGCCAGTCACACATGCTGCCTCATTGAAAAAAGGTGAAGCTTGCATTTATCAGTCTCATCTTCTTGGGACACAGCCAGAACCATTTTCCTCCCCAAGTCACTCATGTTGGTTCTGTTCCCCCTGGTCCTCTCATTCCACAGGAAAGGTAAGGTCACACAGCAGTAGTTATTCAGGCATTAGAAGTGGGACTCACCAGTAGGACCTGCTGTGGTATTCTGCTGGACGGTGTCTGCACCTAGGGGCAATTACCAAGACAGAGCATTGTACATCTTGAATAATTTCATCTTCATCATCACACACACGTCCAGAGTCATCTGCAAACCTGGTTGCTTGGCTTTGCATGGTCCATTCACTCCAAAGAGCCCACCATCTGAAGTGACTTTGCCACAAAGATTCTGGCCCCCCAGAGACCTGTTCCTTGCTCTCTGCACCCAGGTGCAGGAGATACAAAATCCTGCAGAATATCCCTGTCACCCAGCAATTACATCCTGCAAGGTCCCTGTGACTGCACTCAAAGGAACCAGCTGAACAGGTCTTGCTGCGCTCAATATCATAACTGGGCTGGGTTCGGGACATCAGTATGCTCTTTTAGGACTAGAGGACACTGAGGTTTATAGGAAATGAAACCCTCCTGTAAAATTCAAACAGACTCATCCATCTTTGCCATCAATTCCTCATTGGTAGACATAGTAGAATCTAGTAAAAACAAAGCAACAGAAGCTTACAGAAAAAAATATTGACACATACAGGGGATCCTACTCAGTTCCTCACTATTAAAACCCTGTTAAAAATCAGACCATTTTATATTCCCATGAATTCTGACCAGGAGTGAGTGGGATGGAACAAACACAGGGGAGACGTTGTCCCAGGGAATACTTCTAAGCAGTCAGCATTTGGTTGACCATGAACACACACACACACACACACACACACACACAGGTGGAAGTAGTAGCCATGTTGATACTTCAGTAATTTGGATTTGATAAAGCCATGGATAGTTTCTCAAGTATACTTGGAAGTGATGTTGCGAGCATGTCCACCTGCCATCCCTTCCCTCCTCTCCCTACAGCCTCCCCCACAAAGTCCTAATGCCCCTGGATGCATTTTAGCAACAGACTAATGGCATCAAGCTTCAGCTCAAGCCTACAGCAGGGACCAGACATGAAGGGAGCCTGTCTCTATATTTGACTACCTGCCTGCAGATACCCATGATGCTCCAACTGTTCTGCCATCATTTATGAAGCACAGTTCCGCTTTCAAAAGTGACTATGTAGAACTACCTCCTTCTCCCTAAGCACATCTGTTCTTTGGGTCTATTCAGAGTTTTATCTGCCAACTTTTTAGACTCATGTGTGCTGGTTCCTCTATTCCCTCTCACTGGCCTAACACAGCAAGTCATTTCGTCACTCCAGCACTAATTTCTTATGTGATCCTGGATGAATTATTTTGCCTTCCAGTGCCTCAGTTATGTGATAGGGGTCCCATTAATATCCTAGTGAGAACAAGGCTCGGAAGGGAGGTGCATTCCACACCTCTGTGCACATCAGTGTAATACATTCCCCCCCCCCCCCAATCTGTGACACCAGAGAATGAACCCAGCAAAGGGGATGAAGCTGGAATAGGTATCACTGATGGCAGTGCTGACCTGCAAAAGCTTTGCTACTGTGGAGGGGCTGTGAAACAGCCTGATTGACACTTGTCAGAGCCCAGGTTGAGTGCATCGGGTGGCAGGTTTCTGCTAACATGTCACTGGCTCTGAAGTAACAGCAAGGAACAAGGTCTGCTCTGCCTCCCTCCTCCTTTGGGGGGCCCGTTTTTTCCATGGAGGGGCTCCCCAGCATAGTTGAAAGTGCATTCCAAGTCTGCTCATTATGCAAGATCTGAAGAGGTCTCTGCAAAGACTCTGGATACTAGAGCCAGAGAGGAAGTGTGTGCAAGGGAGTAGGGACCCAGCTAGTGTGGTACAAGGGGTATACCAGTCCTAGAGCATGCTTGAAGCCTCCAGTAATAGTGGGTGAAGCACCCTGCCCATCACACTCACTTTTCTAAAAAGGAAGCAAAGCTTGCATTACCTGCAGTATTGCCCACTCAGTGAGAGCACCAAGCCATGCTGCTCCCCTTTCCTTCCCCCTCCCCCATAATTAATCATGTGCTGGGTCTCTACCCCCTAGGCCTGCTATTCTACAGGAAGAATAAAAAGGTAACTCAGCAGCAGTTAAGGCATTAGAAGGAGGACTCACCAGTAGGACCTGCTGTGGTGTCCTCCTGCTGGATGGTGACCACATCTAGGGACAACAACCAAGACAAAGCATTACACATCTTGCATAGAAGTGAGGGAGAAGAAATTCTCCTGTCCAGTGTCATCCCTAAAGCAGGTGGTTGCCTGGCTTTGCATGGCCCATTCACTCTGAAGGAGCCACCATCCAAGATGATCTCTCCCCACAGGTTCTGCCCTCAGAGCTAGTGTTGCCTGCTACTGGCTCTCTGGACCCAGGTGCAGGAGGTGCTAAGCCCGGCAGGATATACCCAAAGTCACAAGCTGGTATCCCACAAAAATGCTGAGGCTGTAGGAAATTAAACTCACTCTTCTGCAATTAAGCAGAGACTCACCTCCCTTCACTGTAGACTCCTCAGGGTTAGACCTGGTAGTATCTAGAACTAAAGCAAAAGAAATTTAAACACAAAAATACATATATGAAAACATTAAGCTTCCTCTTAATTAAACCCTGGCAGTGAAACTGTTATGCTTCCATTGAGTCTGACCAGAAGTAAGTGGGATAGAATAAAAACCACAGGGAAGACATTGTCTCAGGAGTCCTCTGAAGCAGTAAGTGTCCGATTGACCACAAAATTGGTCTCCAGCAAAAGTAGTGGCTGCTTTGCTATCTTGTCCATGTGACTTAAGTAAAGTCATGAATAATATTGTGTGGCCCAGTCCTGTAGTGACCAGAGTGTGGACAGGCTAGAGGCAAGTCAACTCTTTTGGAGATAAAGTTTTCCTACTCCTGTTCCTGGGCAATTAGTATATTTTCAGAATTCACAGCAAGACTCAAAGGACACAAGAGCTGAGGAAACCCCCAAACATGATTGAGACCTGGATTTAGCCTTAGAAGTGTGATTTTTTCTTGAATCTCTCAATGCAGACTCCACCTATTTGGTTGAGCTCCTCAGAAGAGCTTGAGGAAGGGGATTTACTAGTTAATGTTCTCAGCAGAAGTTATTCAGGCATTAGAAGTATGACTCACCAGTAGGACCTGCTGTGGTGTCCTGCTGGACAGTGACAGCATCTAGGGACAATTACCAACAGATCATTACACATCTCGAATTATTTTTATCTCCATCACAGACCTGTCCAGTTTCATCCCCACACCAGGTTGCTTGGCTTTCCATGGCCCATTCACTACAAAGAGCCTGCCACCTGAAGTGACCTCCCCCACAAAGACTCTGGCCCCTTGGATCTGTTCCCTGCTCCCAGATATTTGCACCCAGGTGCAGGAGATGCTACATCCTGCAGAATATCCCTGCAATTGCAAGCTGACATCCTGTGAGGCCCTTGTGACTGCAATGGAAGTCACCAGCTGAACAGGTCTTGTGGAGCTCAATATTATAAACTGGGCTGGGTTTGAGACAGCATTATACTTCTTTAGGACTAGAGGACTGATGTCTCTAAGAAATGAAGTTCTCTTGTAAAATTCAAATGGAGACTCACCCATTTTTGCCATCAATTCCTCAGTGGTAGAATCTAGTAAAACAAACAAAGCAGGAGAAGATTAGAAGAAAAACAAACTGAAACACATGAGGCAACCTACCCCGTTCCCCATTATTAAAGTCCAGTTTAAAAAAAAACAGACTGTTTTTTATAGAGTCCTAGACGTTCATTGTTTGAAAGTATTCCCTGGGACAGCATCTCCCCCGTGTCTATTCCATCCCAGTTGCTCCTAGTTAGAATCCATGGGAGTATAAAAAAAGTCTCCAGTAGAAGCGGTAGCTGAATCACTACTTCAGTCACCTGGATTAGACAAAGCCATGTATAAACTTCCTAAGTGGACCAATCCTGCAACAACTAGAGTAGGGACAGACCAGACTTAAGATCAAAGTGTCTATTGTTTTGTTCCTGGCTCCTTGAGAATGGTCCAAGAACAAAGTTGACAAGCTGCCCAAGAGATTTGAGAGGGAAAAAAAAAAAAATTAAGATTTGGCTATGGGGTTTCCACTATAGGAAAGGGGCTGAGACCTGCAGACCCCAAACTGCAAATACGTGAAAATGAGGAAGAGGGTTGGGATACCGAAACAGCTGCTAAGGGCATTCATTATTTCATAGACATTAGGGACTGGAAGGGACCTCATGAAATCATTGGGTCCAGCCCCCACAACCACAGGCAGGAAGTCAGCTGGGATCAAGTGACCCCAGCAAGAAATATGACCACCTGTTTTTGAGAGCAGTCCAGAGTAGGTGCTTGCACCACCTCTGGGGGGAGTTTATTCCAGAACCTGGACACACGCACCATAAAGAACTTTTTTCTTATATCCAGTCTAAAAATTGGCCTTCCTAGAGTTTATGGCCATTAGAACTTGTTATCCCTTGGGGAGCTCTAGTGAACAGGACCTGGGAGAACATCTGATGTACCCTCTTACGTAATTGTAGGCTGCCACCATGTCCCCCCCGAGCCTTCTCTTCTCCAACTGAAGAGTCCCAAGTCCCTCAGCCTCTCCTCATATGGCCTGCCCTCCAGACCTTGGATCATAAGTGGCTCTCCTCTAGACTCTCTCAACATCCTTCCTGAAGTGACAGGCCCCAAATATTGGATGCAGTACTCCAGCTGCAGTCTCACCAGAGCAGAGTAAAGCAGGAGGAGGACTTCCCTGGTTTTGCTCGAGTTGCATGCCAGAGTTTGGTTAGCTTTGCCCACCGCCGCATCACATTCGTGGCTCATATTCATCTTGTGGCCATAATCAAGACCCAAGTCCCTTTCAGTTGTGGTGCTAGCAAGCATAGCACTGCCAAGCCCGTAAGTATGCTGAGGGTTCATCCTACTGAGGTGCAGCACCTTGCACTTCTCTGCATTGAAGGCCATCCCATTCTTCACTGTCCATGCTGAGGCACACGTGCCAACCAAAATGCCTTCACGTGCCAGACAACCCCTGGCACGGGTGCCAGAGCATATGTTACTGATGTAGGGAGTCATTCCCTCTGTAGCCGACTACCTGCTTGCAGATGCACAAGATGCTCCCACTGTTCTGTCATCATTTATGAAGTGCAGCTCAGCTTTGAAAAGTAATTATGCAGTACAAGCTCTTCCTCCCTAAGCACATCTTTTCTTCAGGTGTATTCAGAGTTTTAGGGCACTTATACACACACACTTTTTCATGCTGCGACATGCCAGGGATGCAGCGCATTGGAACAGACTCAATTAAACTGAGTCTGCTTTGCATGTGAGCCAACATGCACTGTGCTGCATCTCTTGCAGTTGTATAAGTGGCAAAAAACAAACAAACAAACAAACGTCAGCCGTGCACTTTCAAAATGACACCTTCCAGGTGGTTTAGTTTAAGAGTGGACCACCACCATTTTCTATGCACTGACACACATTTTGCAGCTTATACAATTGGAGATGAAGTGCCAGGTGTTTTTCAAAGCACCTGGCACTGTGGCACATACATGTGTAAAAATGCCCTTATTTTCTTGAAGAACATGGACTGGATTAAGCCATGAGTGACCAGATGTGGAGATGAATCAGAGCGGAGGCAGACTAGAAGCAAGCCAATCTTTTCTAGATCAAATTTCTATTGTTGTTACATTCCTGGGTATTTGCGAATGCCCAGGAACAGTAGCAGAGAATCTGCGCCAACTTGAAAGAATAAAAAAAGGGAAGATTCATTTGTCTATGCGAGAGGTGGTAGAACCTGAAGAAGCCAAACTGAGGGTTTCCTCATCTCTTGCGTCTCTGTAGAAATGGTGGAGGGAACCATTACATGTCACCATGGAGGTATGATTTTGTCGAATCTCCCAATACAGGCTTCACACTTCCCTGGTTGAGCTCCTAAAAGAGATTCCTTAGCTAACCTTTGACAGTGCTCCATGACCTGCAAGGCCAACATTTTAAAATAGCTACTAGTGTTGGATACTCAAAGTCACTGGTAGCCCAGCATGGAGGTACCCAAAACAAGTGACCTCTTCTGAAAAGTTTGCTACAAGGGCTATATATCATTGCTCTAGAGTCTTCAGCACTGTGCCAGATGCTTCTACAGGGAAAGTCAAAGGTATGCTCAAGTCTCAGTGTCATGCTGGGATAGTGTGGTGAACCACACTAGTTTGTGGGCCACGGCACACAAGAGAGTGATGTGGGCAGGACCATATCCAGAGTCCGAGTTCCTGCATTGCCAGTTAACCCATCTGTAAATTCATCAGCTTTCAGCTCAAGACTGGGGCAGGGTTCCAAATCATGCCCCTGGAGTTCTCCTTCAGAGTTAGTTACCTGCCCCCAGTTGCTTACAATGCTCCACCTTTTCCAACATTATTCAAAGAGTACAGTCCTGCTTTCAGAAGTGACCTCGTAGAGCAGGCCCCCTTAGCTCTTCTGTTCCTTGGGTGCATTCAGTTTTTATACTCTGATTTTGGCAATTACTATGCAGTATTGTCTTTTCCTACAGACACAGTTAAGATACTAGAAGTAGGCCGTGCCGCAACTTCCTCCTGCTGGACAGTGATGGCATGAGTGATGCAACCCTTACCCTACAGGAGATGTGTAAGTTGACATCCTGCGAGGACCATGCAGCTGCTTTAAAGCCACAAACATGCAAGCTTCTCCCCAAACACATCTCATCATATACTCAATATGGTAACTGGAGTGCTTTAGGGATATCAATATGCCTATATACTACTGGATGACTCTTGGAGTTTCCTAGAAAACAAAGCCCTCCTGAAGATCAAATGGAAATCTCACTCACCTCCTATCTTTCCTGTAGACTCCTCAGTGGTCAACCTGGTGGTACCTAGTAAGAAAAAAAAAAAAAAAACAAAAAAACAAAAAAAAAAAAACACAACTAGATATTACAAACAAACAAACAGAAAAGGTACATGGGAATGCACTCACTTCCTCTTAAATGCTGTTAATTAAAAGATCTGTGCTCCCTTTGAATCCGACTAGGCATGAGTAGGATAACACCATCCCTTTATTTGTTTTGTCTCGGGGAATATTTCCAAGCAGCTGACCCAGATGATCATGAAACAGGTATTCAGCAGAAGTGGTGGCGGTTTTATTACTTCAAAATCATTTAGACTAGATAAAGTCATGAATAATACCCTATGCGGCCCAATCCTGTAATGACTAGAGCCAAGTCAAATATTTTTCAGGAGAGCTGGTCTGAAGAAGTTTTGCTACTGTTGAGGGGCTATAAGGCAGCCCAATCGACACTCAGAGCCCAGGTTGAGTGTGTGGGGTAGGAGGTTTTAGAAAAAAAGAACTTGCTAACTTGTCACTGGCTCTGAAGTGACAGCAAGGATAACATCTGCTTTACCCCCCCTATCTTTCACTGGTGGCTTCCTTCACAGAGTAGCTCCCCAGGGCAGAAGGAAATGCATTCTGAACCTGTTCGTTATGCAAGGCCTGAAGAGGGCTCTGAGCACCAGAGCCAGAGAGGAGGCAAGAGATGGGGAGGAGGGGCCCAGCTAGAGTGATGAAGAGGTTAGGTCGGTCGTGAAACATACTTCAAGCCCCCAGAAGTAGTGGATGAAGCACCCTGCCTGTCACACTCATCTTCTCTAAAGAAGCTTGCACTACCTGGAGTATTGCCCACTCAATGCGTGAGGGTACCAAGCCGTGCTGCTTCTTTCACCGCTCCCCCAGGCTTAAAATCAATTATGTGCTGGGTCTCCACCCCCAGGCCTCCTATTCTACAAGAATAATAAGATCACTCAGCAGCAGTTAAGGTATTAGAAGGGAGACTCACCAGTAGGACCTGCTGTGGTAACCTCCTGCTGGATGGCGACCACATCTAGGGACAACAACCAAGACAGAGCATTACATATCTTGCATGGAAGTGAGGGAGAAGAAATCCTCCTGTCCAGTGTCATCCCTACAGCAGGTTGCCTGGTCTTGCATGGCCCATTCACTTGGAAGGAGCCACCATCCAAGTGGATCTCTCCCCACAGGTTCTGCCCTCAGAGCTAGTGTTGCCTGCTACTGGCTCTCTGGACCCAGGTGCAGGAGGTGCCAAGTCCTGTAGGATATTCCCAGTCGTAAGCCAACAACGCACAAGGACCACGTAGGTGTATTGGAAGTCACCAGCTTCTCCCTGAACTGGTGTTTTAGTGCTCAATATTTTAACTGGGGTACTTCCAGAGTATCAGTATTTTTCTATAAAAATCTGACAACTCTAAGGGTTATAGGAAATTAAACCCATTCTTCTACAATTCAGACTCACCTCCCATCTTTGCAGTAGACTCCTCAGCATTAGGCCTGGTAGAATCTAGCAAGAGAAGTTTAAAACAAAGACACATGTGAAGACACTCACTCTCTCTTAATTAAACCCTGTTAATGAAACTGTATTATAGTTCCAATGAGTATGACCAGGAGTGAATGGGATAGAACAAACAATACATGAAAGACATTGTCGCATGAGTACTTCCAAATAGCTGTTGACCACAAAACAGGTTTCTAGTAAAAGTAGTGGCTGCTTTGTTACTTGAATTGTGTGGACTAGATAAGGCCATGAATAATATCCTTTGTATTCCAATGCTATGACAAGAATGTGGATAGGCAGAAGCAAGTCAAATCTTTGAGATCAATTTTTCCTATTGCTTTACTCCTGGGAATATACCAATCGTTGTCAACTTTGTTCCTGGGCAATCAGAGGTAAATTTAAAAAGTTACAGGTAGAGAAATCTGGAGAAAGCAAGGCTCAGATGCATGGGAGCTGAGGAAACCCTCAGACAAGGATGTCACTTTAGAAGTATGATTTCCTTGAATATCTCACTGCAGACTCCACTTGTCTGGTTGACCTCCTCAGAAGAGCCGTCAGAGGGATTTATTAGTCAATGTTCACAGTGTTTTGAAAAGGCTAGTATTTTCAAGATGGTTGCCATCTTTGGATAGTCTATTTTTGATAGCCCAGCAGAAGATACCCCAAGCAAATCTCTTTGGAAAATTTGACTTCAAAAGTGCCATGTGCCATTGCTGTGCAGTCTCCAGTGTGCTCTGGGATGCTTCTACAGGGAAAAGCAAAGGCTTGCCCAAGTTGCATTGGTGAGCTCGACCAGCGTGGTGAAAGCACACCAGTTTCTATAGCAAACATGTCCAGCCGTCTTTGACCCCAAGTCTGAATGACCCGATACATACTTAGAGACAGCTCAAGGTTGATGCCACAACCTCTGGTCTGGAGGAGCTAGGGCCAGGCAGTGGGGATGCTAGGAGCAGCAGCCAGGCAGAGCCTAGTCTGCACATGCACTTCTCTTCACACACTGCTTACCTCACCTCAAGACACCCTTCAAAGTGAGGTTGTGGCTACCAACCCAAGAATCGCTCCTATAAACTTCTGCCATAATTCAAAGGACAGTTCTACTGTCAAAGCATGACCATATAAAAATAAATAAATAAGTATTGCTCCTTCTCTCAGCACCCACAGTGCCAGCTCACTGAGAAGGACAAGGCTGCCACAGGTGCCACCAAGGGCCAGAGCTGGCCTCCAGATGTTCTGTTGTTGCTGCCAAGGGGCTGTGAAGGAGCCCAGTTTGAATCTCAGTCTGGGTTGAGTTTATGGGGTGGCAAGTTCAAGAGGAAAAGAAAAAAAATTCTTACACATCATGGGCTCAACAGTAACTAGGAAAGGATAAGCACATGGACCTCCTGCCTCCTCCTCCACAACCGGGGGCTCTTTTACAGAATCAACTCTCCAGTGCAGTTGGGGCTGCATTTCAATTCTGTTCATTAGGCAGAGCCTAAAGAAAGCCGTGAAGGATCTAGGCACCAGAGTCAGGTAGGAGGTAGGGGTGGGGAAGAGGGAAGTGCCAGAGAAGTGAAGGCATTAGGTTTGTACTGGAGTACACATGAAGCCTCTAAAAACAGTGGGTGGCACACCTTGCCAGTCACACTTGCTGTGTCATTGGGAAGTGCAAGCTTCACCTCTTTCAGAGTATTGTCCTCTTGGGAAGAGAGCCAGACCCCTTTTCCTCCCCAAGTCACGTGTGCTGGGTCTCTTCCCCCTGGTCCTCCCATTCCACAGGAAAGGCAAGGTCACTCAGCAGCAGTTATTCAAGCATTAGAAGTAGGACTCACCAGTAGGACCTGCTGTGGTGTCCTGCTGGACAGTGACAGCATCTAGGGACAATTACCAACAACACAGAGCATTACACATCTTGAATGATTTTATCTCCATCACATACCTGTCCAGTTTCATTCCCACACCAGGTTGCTTAGCTTTCCATGACCCATTCACTACAAAAAGCCTGCCACCTGAAGTGACCTCTCCCCACAAAGATTTTGGCCCCTCAAGATCTCTCCTGCTCCCAGGTATTTGCACCCAGGATATCCCTGCAGTTGTAAGCTGACAACCTGCAAGGATGCTGCAGTTATGTTGAAAGAAGTAACCAGGTTCTCCTTGAAGGCCTTGTAGTGGTCAGTATTGTAACCTGGGTACTTGCAGAATATCAGTACACTTCTATAAGACCCAACAACTCTGAGGGATGTAGGAAATTAAACCATTTTCTGTAATATAAACAAAGATTCACCTCCCATCTTTGCTGTAGTGTCTTCAATGTTAGACCAGGTGGAATCTAGTAAAGTTAGAACTAAACAGAAATACACATTACTATACTCACTTCCTCTTAATCAAACCCTGTTAATGTAGCCATCATATACACCCATTGAGTCTGACCAGGAGTGAGTAGAATAAACTACAGGGAAGACATGGTCTCAGGAGTACTTCCAAGCAGCAAGTGTCTAGTTGACCATGAAACAAGTCTCCAGCAGAAGCAGTGCCGCTTTGTTACTCAAATCATGTGGACAAGATAAAGCTATGAATCATCCTGTGTGATCCAAACCCCAGCATGGGGGATAGACCACTAGAGGTCAGCCAGTCTCTTCCAGACCAAATTTTCTACTGTTTTGCTCCTGGGAATTTACAAGAGGCCTAGTACCAAAAACAAGCAGACAATCCAAACCATGTTAAGTATAAATATTTTAAAAAAATATACATATATATACACACACACACACAATTTTCATCCATCGGTGATATTGTTTCCACTTTGAAAGATATGACAAAACCTGGAGAAACCAAGCAGCAGAGACATAAGAGCTGAAGAAACTCTCAGAGAACAGACCTGCATCATTATAGATATGCGATTTTGTTGAATATTTCAATGCAGACTCCACCTGTTTGGTTTAGAGCCTCAAGAGCTATGGGGGAAGATTTATTAAAGTAATGTTTACTGTGTTCAGAGGATGGCAAAGCCAATATTTAAATGATTGCTAGCTTTGACTACACGTTGCATTACCAACAACTGAGAAGTATCAAAAACAAGTGACCCCTTTCAAGAATTTGGGGGCAAGTACAATGTGCTGTTGCTGTGTACAGCAGCCAATGAGCTGTGGGATCATTCCACAGGAAAAAAAAACCAAATGTCTTCCCCAGTTGCAATGGCATGCTGGAACAGCGCAATTAAAGCACACCAGATCCTACAACCTCTGACATACAATGTAGTGATATGGCTGGCATCATGACTACCTACTTTGGCCGTGGAATCTAATGGATCCAGCATTCACTTCAAAGTGAGCTGACTGGCATCAGCCTTCAGCTGTAGTCTCGAGCAGGATTATTCCTAAAATATACACGTCTCTGGAGTTCTTCTCACTATAATGGCTACCTGCTGACAGGTCCAGCATGTGTTCTTACTGCTTCACCATCATTCATAAAGTACAGATCTACTTTATGTGACCAAGTCAGTCTGGCTTCTTCTCCCTCTGCATGCCACCTCCTTGGGTGCTTTCAGAGCTTATTTGCTGACTTCTGTGATGTCTATGTGGTTGTATCTTTTTAGTCTCAGTGGGCTGACACCGCAAGCTGTCCAGAGGTTATTCTGGAGTTGAGATGTTGGGTCAATTTCCTATGCTAGGTAATTCATTTAACCTTCCAGTACCTCAGATCCTTTCTGCAAGATGGAAAGTATTGCAGTGATTGGCATCACATAAGACCCTTAGAGTGAACAGGGCTCAGAAGCAAGGAGGTACACTCTATATCTTTGTGTGTATCAGCAATATAATCACATTTCCTTCTGCAATACCTGCACCAACCCACTGAAGAGGACAAGGCTGTCAGGTGGCACTGAAGGCATAGCTGGCCTTGCTCCTGATGGAGACACAAACAGCCCTTCCTCAACTCTCAGAACTGGGGTAAAATTTATGGCTCCAGAGAACGCCAGCACAACAAATTTCTAACCTGGCACTGGCTCTAGTCAGAAAGGACAAGCACATGCCCCCCCATCAGCCCCAAGCACTAACAGAGCAGCTCTCCAGGGTGGGTGGAACCACAATTCAAGACTCTTCACAAGGCAAGGGCTCTGTGAAAGCTCTGGGCACCAACCACAAAGGGGCTAGCAATGGAGAGGAAGGGCCCTACCAGAGAGGCAAAGTGGAAGCATCATGTATGCTTCAGGACACACCAAGAGCTGTGGGTGAAGCACCTTGCCAGATCCACTTGCTTACTCTTTAGAGCAAGAAAATCTTTCCTGGATTATTGTCTACTCAGGGCATGAAGGCAGAGCCATGCCTCATCCCTTCCCCTCTTCCTCCTTACCTGCCACTTATGCACTGGATCTCTGCCCCAGTCTACAGCTGAGGTCATTAAGCATTAGAATAGGACTCACCAGTAGGACCTGCTGTGGTGTCCTGTGTGGAAATGACAGCATCTAAGAACAATAACCAAAGCATGCCATTGCACATCTGTTGTAGGCATGAAAGAAATGAAGTAATTCCTGTCTAGCATCATCGCTCCAGCAAGTTGCCTGGCTTTCTAAACCATTGTCTGAAGGACCCACTGTCCAAGATGATCCCTCTCCACAGAGATTCTGCCCCCTCCTGCAGAAGATGCCACGCTCAACAGGATATCTTTGCAGTTACAAGTTGACATCCTGTGAGGTCCTTATGACCATGTGTGTTGGAAATCACCTGCTTCTCCCTGTAGGGCTCCTTACTCAAAGCTTGCCTACCTGATGCAGTATGATACAGAGCACTTCCACATGTAAGCTAGGGATGCTCTTATCAACCCCTAGTGGAGACACAACATATGCTTGTAGAAGCCTTTCTTCTATCCCTTCACGTTGTCTTCAAGTATCCACTAAGCCAACTATGCCCTCTCCATTTGGCACTGTTATGTCTACATCAAGCATTTTTCACCATAGCCATGTCAACAAGGGGATGCATCACTTTATTCACCCTCCTAGAGGACTTGGCTACACCAGAAAAATCTTTCCCCTAAAGACCTCGGGCAGGGGAGGAAAGAGACAGGAATGGACTCAGTCCTTGGCTATGGATAACAACTAAATACATAGTGGGTTTTTCTTCCCCACATTGGCTGTGTTAAAAAAAAAAAAAAAAAAAAACAGGCAAAGGGAATAGGGACCTACACAAGAGTGTTCTTGGGGGGCAAGGGATTGATTTTTTTTACTCTGTCTACATTAACATTTCTAAACAGTGTGGCACCTCTCATCCTGTCATCCCTGATGTAATAGGGATACATATGCCTTTGCAGGATACAGGCCAGCTACATTCCCTTTTCTGAAGCTGCTAAAAATCACCTCTGGCCAACACACCATCTTCAACCAATGTCCTGACTGTACCCCACACTCTAGGTAGGGAATCACACTAGCCAGTCACTTCTCAAAACCTTTCTTTAGAACTGATATCAGAGTGTAACCCTGCAAGGTTAAGGAGGACACAGAGACCATGTCTCCCATGCCAGATCTTCCCCCTGTCCCATCCCCCCCACAGACACAGGTTGTAGGGTCAGACAGGGTGCATGTCTGTCTGCAAGAGAAAGGCTGATGAAACATTGCACAGATTCCTTCTCCGTTTGGGACCCAATACAGTTTCTCCCTGGTGGGTGGGACACTGGACTTAGCTGCCAGTAGAGAAAGGCATTGAAGGGGGCAATACGGGGGTCCCTACACACCCCTATTCAGGCTCTACAAAACAATGTTGCTTTCTTTACAGAAAGCAAAACAGCTGCTCTTTGAGGGTTGCCTTGCTTCCCATCCCACACCCCCTGCGGCCTTAAAATAGTTGCAGTAAGAGGGAGAAAGAATGCAAACAGAAGGGAAATGCAGCAATAAAAACTGACCCAGTTTTAAAGCACTGCTCTGTAGGGGGGTCACTTGTGAATCCTTAGAAACAAAGCTCACTCAGAACTACTTCCTATGGAAGATTTAAACCTGCCTCAGCCATATACATGACAAAGGAGGGTCTTTTTACCATGGTCACACACTGTTGGGGCAGTGTTACATATCTGTTACTCAGTGTGCTTCTGTACCATAAGTTAACAAATTCCCTATCTAGTTACACAAGCCCTTTGTCAGACACTAGCAGCAAGCGATCAGATTCCAAATGGAAAACAGACAAAATAGTTCCAAATACACTAGGCAACAAGACAAGGATAGTTAAGAAAGAGTTAAAATGCAAGTTGCACTTCTTCTCCTGATGTACTTTTCATTCTGTTTTTTTGCCTTTCACACCAGTTCTATTGGTTGCATCTTTTCTTCCTACCCAAGTTCCTTTTTCTGTTCCCCTTTCCCAGCTGGGTCTCTGCAGGTTTCTCTACCCCTCTCCTGCACCTCCATGGCACTTCCTCTGGTTCTGTGTGTGCTCAGCTTCACTTCAATACTCCACAGCAACATGATGCTGGTGACTGGGTACCTAGCCCCTGATGAGACTGTAGCATTTATTTCATGTCCAGGTCCATTTCTTATTTGGTGGTCAGCCAGTATCTATCTTGAGACTATGCCTCTGACCTGTCTCTTTCTGTCCACCCCACCAAAAGGCATTAAAATTACCTGGGGTTCCTGTTGGAAAAGCCAGCACTAAAGCCAACAAGGCCAGGAGAAACAACATCTTCTTCAGCATAGTTAGCAGCTTGCCTCTTAAGGGGATGCAGTAGGAAGAAAAGGTAGCCAAGCACTATAGTGCATGGATGCTCTCCTCTAATTAAAGAAAACCTGGGGCCTGGGCAAGGGGCATTCCCATTGGCCAGTTCCCATCCTAGAACAAGGAGAATTACCTTATTAGGGAGTGCAGGGGGGAGAGGGAAAGTACAGCTGGTTAGCAACAGCCTGGGAATAGCAACTACAGGTGCTTGAAGGGAGCCTGTCTCCTGAGCCCTTTGCTCGCCTTGCCTGTGGCAGGTGCAGTAATCAAAACCTATTCCCACCTTTCTGTGCACAGCAGGAAGTGGAAATTCCTGTTCTACCTCCTTCACTGGCTTGCAGGCAAAAGGCTGATCTCAGGTAGCTGCAGGGCAGGTCATCCTCCTTTTTAAGTTACACTGCAGCCCTAGCAGATTTAGCATTAAAGTTCAGAAAAATCTTCCTGTCAGAACACTAGGACAGCAAAAGGGGAGTTGTGGGATATCCTGCATTGATGGTTTTCAAAAGCTGAAAGAGGTTTTGATCTGGGATGATATAGGAATAGCATATCCTGTGTCCTTGAGGGGTTGGACTAAATCAGCTTTAAGGTCCTTTCCAATACCAAGAGCCTTGATTTCCTGTGCTCTCCCATTAGAAGTTGTATAATGTTGGGGGAAGGAGATGGGGGAGTTTTTATGAGTGGAGGTTTCTCTGGATCACATCAGGAAAAAGCAGAGGTTACAAGCCTTTCTGACACCAAGGCCAATGTTTTAAAAGCAGCCATTCATTCATCTCAGAGTTGAAAAAGAGACATTCGTCTCATTTTTGTTCCCCAATAAAATAAGATCCCTAAAATAAGTGGCTGTGTCTGAACATTTTGGCCAACCCAGTTTAAGCCGAGAATCTGCCCTCATGGGTCGCATCCAGTCGAGTGCGGATGTGTGGTATGCAGTGCCACAGATCCATTTGCGACCCTGCATGTCGCACGTGCTGCACATACAGGCGTTCATCGCACTGCTCATTTTGAGCATGGGGGAAGGGGGAGGGTTTTGACACCAGGATTGCTGCGCCTTAAAAAAGCAGGCAGCATGCACTGCCAGAAACCGGAACCTGGCCAGCTGGAGTCACACTGGCTGCCAGCCACGCTCCATGCCGCTGAACTGCTGTGGCTGCAGCCCCCGGAGGCTCTCAGGACCCCAGGTAAGTCTGCTGGGGCCAGGCCAGGTGCTGGCCACCGCTTCCCCTACTCTACCTGGGGCAACATGCCATGTGCTAGCGCGCACATGCATGGGCCTTTCCCAGGGACAAACACCAGCTATGCCGCTGCTGTTTGTCCCTAGGGAAATGCACATTCCCACTCTTGGGGGCACACCCATGAAAGTCAAAACTAAAACTGTTTACTTTGCTGAAGACAGGTCAGGTCCTTGAAGAGAGATTCTGATCTGCAAGACGTGACAAGGCAAGAATATCCCTTTTAGGCACTGGTCCTTGTGACTCCTCAGAGTCAGAGCAGCTGCCTGGAGAGAAGACATGGATCACCTAGCCATTTAGTCCTCTGCAGAGCTAGCTCTACTCAGAAAGGAGGAGATGGCAACTCTTTCTGCCAGGCATCATCCATAGCCTTGTTTACTAAATTGCTGCACAAAGTCATAAGCTGCATCTCTGCTGGGGAATTTTTACTATGGTTATCATGTTATCTGAGGCAGTTTCTGCCTTTGGAGAAACCTGTATCTTTGAGCCTCTCCCCTCAGAAGAGACCATGTGGTCTGTGTCCAGTGAAAACCCTATGGGCAAACATGCCAGGGCAGTTTGCTTTTATTTCACAAGAAGTAGAGGGAGCATGACAGTTGGCATATCTCAGATAAAAGCACATCTACATCCCTTTTCAGACTTCCCCAAAGATCTGTTTGCTTAACATCAAGACTGAGGGGAAAAATTAGAGGGAGTTGATTAGTGCCTGTTCTGTCCAAACGAGCTACAAAATATTGCACAGATTGAAAGAGATAGGAGGGAATGGAACAGGGTAGGGGGCTTGGAAGGGGGTATCAGTGGGAGCAAGTGGGATAAAAGAGAATACAAGAAAGCCTATAAGAAACACACTTACAGACTGAAGAACATTTCCTGACCAGGTGGAACTACTGAACTATGCAATAATCTCACACGGAGCATGGCAAAAATAGGAAGCTATAGGGCATTTTTACATGTGCTTGGGTACGGGACATTGTAGTCAGAGTGGCTCCAAGAGCCATTCTAATTAAAGCGCTCACAGCATCTCAATCCCCCTGCTTCAAAATGACAGCAAGGACACTTTAACTAAAGCTTATTGAATAAGCTTTAGTTAAAGCACCCCCGCCACCATTATGAAGTGCAGGGCTACTGATACACGAGACACAGAGGCTGCTGAAGGAGCACTAATTAGCTCTGATGCGCTGTAATTATAGCACATCAGAGCAGCCTTGCCACATGTCTACAGGCATGTTATTTGAATGATGTGTCTCACTGAACCCAAGAGCCTGCCTGGATTTGTTAAGAAAGTTCTCTCCTGAAGCCAACAATATTGAAGAAATAAAAGTTTATGAAGCTGAATATATACGAGGATGCTCATCCACAGTACAGGCATGCTGAGTTCATCATTAGGTTTGGCTTGGTTTGGTTTGGTTTTGTGACTAGCAATTAAGGGAAGAAAGGTGGAGCCCAGACCTGGGACCCAGCATATCATATGCTTGGATATTTTTATTTCCATTCATCATGTAAAACGTTGTGTTTTGAACTAACCAGCATTGAATCTCAGCCATCCTGCATTCATGTGTGGGCCAACAGGCAGAGTCAAAAGTTCAGTAAGTGAAGAGGAAACAGTACAGAACAAGTGTTTTCTCAGGCAATATTCTCATTTCATAGTAGCTCTCAGCTGTTTGGCCTCCTGGATCCTGCCTAATTACATAGGCAGTGTGTCCAATACACTTTATGTACTTGTCTTAAAGGCCAAAGGCAGCCTACAGGAAATGGATTTTTCACTTCTTGCCCTTCATTCCAGTGAGCTGAGAGCAAGGTTTTAAATTTGCGCACAAGGTAACAGAAATTAGATCATCCCTCATTAACTTGCCAACTTTGTTCTCCCCCTTCCTGCTTAAGAGTCTGCACAAATCCTAAATTAGTGATCAGATTATTCTGCCTTTAATTCTGTGAGTAGCCCCATTGAAGTCAATGGGATTGCTCAAATGGATAAGACTTGCAGGACTGGTTTCTAGGACTGCAAGCACTGTTAGCTCCATCTGATGTGTAAAGTCAAAGGGTGATAAATCAGAGTTTCGATACAAATGCATACATACTGAAACTAGCATCTCCCTGCCCTTTCTGGTAATTGTCAGACTCAGGAAATAACTTTGGATCTTCTGGGTTTTTCCATCAGATGACAGGGATCAATGATATTTTGCACCTCTGGCATCTTTCTTTAGAGGGCACAAGCATATACAAATACTGGTCGAGTCTCCCACGAGCTCTGGACTTCAGGTCTAATCTGCTTCCTTAAACAGGTGGATTGAACCAAGAGATGGTGAGATGGAGAAAATTCAGAAAAGGCGCACACAGCAATGCAAAAGCAGAACCAGGAATAGGATAGGATGTGAGGTTTTGAGTGTGTTTTTTTTTTTAATTCTGTCTCACATCTCCAGGACTTTGGCAAGCAAAGACAAGCTTGCCTCTGAAGGATCTATTCTAGGTTTTATGGTGGGCCCAAATTACTCTTGAACAGTTCTCTGGGGCTCAGATATATTCTAATCCAGCCTAGCTATCCCCAGGATAGCACAGCAGAGGTCAGGGTGGGAGTGAGGATGGGGACAGGAGCCAGAATTTCAGTGGGAAAGGGCGGCTTTGTGCCATATTTTTATTCCACTGATCAAGTTATTAGCCACGGCATGACTAAGGCTATAAGAAAATTATCACTGAAATTTTAATGAACAAGAGGACAGTATTTTACACATGGCAGGCTTTGTTTGTATCAGGCACTAAGGACTAACAGATATGTGTTAATTAAAACATTTTCTGTGCTTTAGGGTTGTTGGTTGTAGCTGTGTTGGTCTAAGGACATAGGAAGACAAGGTTCCTTGGGCAGATGTGATATCTTTTATTCTATTTAGTTGTTCTAAAAAAAGATATCACATCTACCCAGAGAACTTTATCTGCTTAATTAAAACATGATTGCTAACACATTTTAAGCAAGCACCATGCTGCTAGTTCAGGCAGAGCGAAGGAGCCAGCAGAACTTAACAATGCAGTTTGCTCTACCCAAGGCCCCTTTTGCTTTTGTTATTATTGGCCCACAACTTATATCCCATGCTCTGGGACAAGCCACCTACATAGGGGGGTAAAGTCATGCCAGTTTGCCCAATCCTTCTGGCTTGGCCACACACAGAAACAATAGGAATGGAAAGCACTAGGTGTTACCAAATACCCATGGTCTGCTTGTCCTGGCCTGGCCCCGATCCGGCCACATGGCAACATCCTGGCCCAGCCAGGCCCCAATCCAGCCATGCAGGGCTTGGATATCTGGCAGTGAATGGATGAGTGGGGGTTGCAATGTTAATTACCACCACTTCCCCACTGCCAAATTGCCCAACCCGGAGGAAGCGCCACAGACCAGATGCCATAGCTCCATGGGCCAGATTTGGCCTGCTGGCCAGGGATTGAATACCGCTGGTCTAAACCTTTTCATCCTACAGGCCATATGAGTGGCACAGGGCTGGTCTATGGGTCAGATGGGGCTCTGACTGCCAGAGTCAAGATCCAGCTGACTTGTATGCCCAGACCAGGCCCTACACCACCCCACACACTAGGATCAGGCCCTGTGCTGCCCTGCATGAGGAGATCTGTGCTGTCCTGAGTGCCCAATCTAGCATGCAGGGTCATACACATAGGACTCCCCATGCGTCTGGAAATTTGACAGCAGGAAAGCAGCAACTGCTGATCTGATGCCAAATTTTCAGGCCCATGTGGAACCCAGCGAGCATGATGACATGGCTCCAGAGGCCAGATGTGGCCCATGGGCCAGGGGTTGAGCAACTGTGACCTAAACCATAGTAAGACCTGCCTCCTCCTCCTTCCCCATTGTACTTACAGCAGGTATGTCCACAGAGCCATCCTTTCCCAACACTGTTTGAACTGTGCATAAGTGTTTGCAGTTACTCTCTCCAGGCAACCCCCGCTTAATGCTGTTTTGCTTAGCACTACTTCGCTATAACACTCATTTTAAATCGATACCTGATTTCACTTAGTGCTCAGCGAGTTTCTTTATAACACTCATGGTTGCCTTCTTGGGTCATTAAAAACACTTGCGGTCACCATCTTGGGTCATCAAGTACTTTCGGTTTCGCTTAACTCTCGGTTTTTCAGGAACCAATTCAAAGCGCTAAGCGGGGGTTGTCTCTATATACATTCTGCTTGGGCATATAAAATAGGATTTAACCCTTGGTAACCTGCTTAAGCTCACACAGGAAGATTGTGACAAAGAACCTGAACCAAAGCTCACCCACTGTCAGTGAACACCCTAACCATTAGGGATCCTCATGAGGCTACTCAGCCATAGAGGTAAACCAGCAGCCCCAAGGTAGGAAAAAAGCCAGCTTTTCCCCCTCCGTTGCTGTGCCAGACTCAGCACCCTCACAAGGCTGAATCTCTGTTAGTATCTTGTGTGAGGAATGCTGGTGGGTGAGGAGATTGGCACTATATGTCCAGTGCCATAGGAAACACTGCAAATAACCCAGAATAGGAAGAGCTTGGTGATTTTGGCAGAATTAAGAAGACACCTTTAGGTCAGGCCAAACATATGACAGGTTGAACCGAGGAAGCAGAATTTGAAGCAGAGGGTGAGAGTGGGCCTGTAACTTAAAGGGAAAGCAAACCAATAACAAAGGTGATCAATGGAAAAAGCAGAATCAACCTTCATAGTTTCTTCCCAGTGATTTGTTCAGAATCAGGATCACAGAAATTCTCTGTAACAGAAGAATAAAACCTGCGTGGTTCACCTCTCCAGCTACTGCTGCACTTACAGATAAGGAACTGAGATTAGGATCTCATGCAAAAGGTGTGCCCAAGGAATCATCTGTCATACCCAACCACCTACTCTTATCCTGCTCCTTTTGCCATTAGTGGAAACTTTGCTATTGGATTTCCTGAGAGCAAGACCCAGACCCACATATTGTAAACCCCATAGCAAGAAAGCCATTAGATTTCTAATGGCCTACATCTGAAGGGAACAATATCCTGTCACTGAAGATGTCGTTCTTCAAAAGCTTTCCTGTATGTTCCTAAAAGCTAAATAGGAGTGTTGCTCATGTTGTAGCAACGCAAGTCTGTGAAGATCACTGTGGAGTGGAGCATTCTGAGGGTTGAACTGGAGGCAACCTGATGCAGGTCAGACCCCTCTCTTTTCAGGAGTAACGATAAACACCCTTTCCCCATAACAGAGCTACAGCACAGTACAGATAATAGTTCCTGAAAGACAATCACCAGCTGCAAAAAACAGAAAGAACAAAGAGCTCAGGTTCTTACTTATGTAGATAAAAGTGACTTATCCCAGTGAAAGCTGCCTTAAGCATAGATAGATCAGATTAGATAGCAGGCTAATCAGTTGTACGACTGAAATTAGAAACCCATAATTTTAGTCCACAGGGTGATATCACCTCCTGAGAAAAGGCACAGTGCTCCCAGCAATGTCCATCTGCAGTCTGCGAGTAGAGGGTCCCCAAGAGTGCTTTACATTGTAATAACTTGTAGGCATGCTGCATGCAAGCATATGCAACAGCCTTCTACTGAATTGGAATCAGAACTGTTTAGATGTGTGTTACTGGCATCTAGCTGCTGTCAGTGGATGAGCTCCGGGTACTGGGGTAAGAGGATTTGGGCTGTTCGTGCCATGGGCAAATCTAGGATTTTGAAAAGAGGGGTGCAAATGGTGTGGCATATCATCTCATTTAACACAACACATATTTTTATCCAGTTAAAGAGCAACTAGATGCTTTACTAATATAGAATCATAGGACAGAAGGGACCTGAAAGATCATCGAGTCTGGTCCCCCTGCCATGGTCAGGCGGTAATTGGGTTCAAATGAACTCTGCAAGGTACTTGTCCAGCCTCCTCTTGATCCCCTCCAGGGATGGTGCCACCTCTGCTGGGAGTGCGTCCAGATTCTAGTTACCCTTGAAGAAAATAAGTTTTTCCTTATGTCTAGCCTAAATTTTTTCTCAACTAGCTTGTGCCCATTGGACCTCATCCTCCGGGGGGGTGCCTTTCTGAAGAGTTGCTCCCCTAGATCTTGGTGTTCACCCTGACATACTTGTAGGCAGCTATCAAATTGCCTCTCAGTCTTCTCTTACTCATACAGAACAGGCCCAGTTCCCATAGTCTCTCCTCATAGGGCCTATGCCTGAGGCCCCTGATCCCGTGGGTGGCCCTTCTCTGTACTCTTTTGAGTTTATCCACATCCTTCTTGAAGTGCAGTGCCCAGAACTGGACACAGTACTCCAGCTGTGGCCTCACCAGCAGGGCTGCCCAGAGCAGGGGGCAACTAGGGCAATTTGCCTCGGGCCCCTGCAAAGGGAAGAAGGAGCCGCATGTGAGAATTCTCACACGTGGTCCCCCAGCTTTGTTCACACACATACACACACGGGTTCTTGTAGGGGGCAGTGGTGGGGCCCCCAACATCACACCTGCCCCAGGCCCCATAAACCCTCTGGGCGGACCTGCTCACCAGTGCCGAATAGAGGGGGAGGTGCACCTCTCTGGATCTATTGGTGACACATTGGCTGATGCAGGCCAGAGCTCTATTTGCCCGGTTGACGACTTCATCACACTGATGACTCATATTCATCCTTTGGTTGATTATCACTCCCAGGTCCCTTTCAGACGCAGTACCAGCCAGTGGTCCACCCCACATCAGATAGTTATGGTGAAGCTTCTTCCTGCCCAGATAAAGGACCTGGCACTTCTCCCTGTTGAACCTCATCTGATTGCACTCTGCCCATAGGACCATCAAGGTCATCCTGGATACTTGCCCTGCCCTCAGATGTGCCTGCATTTCCGCACAGCTTGGTGTCATTCGCAAACGTAATCATTGCTCTTCCCACTCCCTCATCCAGGGGGCTATGGGGCTAGCACTATATTATTCGGTTTAAGATCAAAGCAAAAACAAATATAACTATTGGAATTTTGCTAGATTATATTTGCTAAAATATATATAACATTTAAAAAACGCAACAAGCTAGACAAAAATAGTCAAAAGATATTGCGTGATTAATCCTACAGTCATTATAATTAAAGTAGCCAATTGCCCATCAAGAATGATGGGGATGGGGAGTAGCGGGGACAAAGCCCTGGACCCACTGCCCCTTCCCTCCTGCTGCTTGGGGTCTGGGCCCACTCTCTCCCTCCCCGCCACAGTGGTGGGGGGAAGGGAGGAGCAGGCCCAGGCCCAATGCTGGGGAGGACCGGGCCCAAGGGTGGGGAGAAACTGGGCCACCACTGTGGGAGCAGTGGGCCTGGCTAGAGGAGGAGGAGTGGGCCCAGGCCTGAGGGGGGGAAGAGGCCCACTTCTTCTCTCCCCCAGTTGCTGCCATGGCTGCATCGGGCCGGTTGGGCCAGGCTCGCTGTTCTCCCCCACCCTGCAGCAGGCTGGCTTTTCCCCCGCTCAGGCCCGATTTCCCACCACTGCCGTGTTGGGCCCAGGCCCGCTCCTCCCCTGCCTCCCGCTCCATCCCATGTGTCCCCTCCATCATGGCAGCAGGCTGCCTTCTGTCAGAACGCTTCTTCACGCTGTTTGTCAGCCAATCAGAGCACAAAGAAAGCGTTACGGACAGACAGACAGACTTAGGCTTTTATAATATTAGAATGTGCATCTCTCATGCAGAAAACATAAAACAAAATCTGGCCTTCTTGAGCATCTTGAGCATCTGGAGGCCTGAAATGCCTCTACACTAATGCCCGTAGCATGGGGAACAAGCAGGAGGAACTCGCCCTCCTGCTGGCTGACACCAGCCCGGACATTGTGGGGATTACGGAAACATGGTGGGACTCCAAGCATGATTGGGCGGTGAATGTCAAGGGCTATAGGCTGTACAGGAGGGACAGGATAGGAAAGAGAGGGGGGGAGTGGCACTCTATATCAAGGAGGAATACACATCCTCGCTAATTAGTAAAGAGTCAGGGGAGAAGCACTCTGAAGTGCTTTGGGTTAGGGTTCAAGTCAGGGGAGAAGCACTCTGAAGTGCGTGGGGTTAGGGTTCAAGGCAAAAGAGGGGAAAGGGACCTAACGGTGGGAGTTTACTATAGACCACCCAACCAAGGAGAGGAGCTTGACCAGAAATTCTTGGGTCAGCTCACCGAGGTAGCAAAGGCTAAGGATGTGGTAGTCATGGGGGACCTGAACTTCCCAGACATCTGCTGAGAGGAGCAGTCAGCCAGGTCTGAGTGCTCCTGTAGGTTCTTAGACAGAGTCCAGGACCTTCATCTAACCCAGGAGGTGCACAGCCCCACCAGGGGGGATGCCTTGTTGGACTTGGTGTTGGCCA
>NW_005842806.1:469613-481900 GCF_000455745.1 Alligator sinensis | reverse complement strand
GTTTAGTAAAAGAGATTGCCCTCCAAAGTCCTTGCCTCTCACATTATCTAGTTAAAGCACGGGGATAGGAGCCCAGTTTTTCCTAGGTTCCATCCTCATTTTTGCATTGACTCATTGAAACTCAGAAGTGTTGTGAGGTTCATTTGAAATGTTTCAAGGCACTTAATATCTTCTGAAGGTACTGTAAAGTACAAACGTTTGTTCTTTGTTTTGCTGTTTTGCCAGAAAATGAATTAAATATCTGGGGGCCCTTAACTGAATGCTGGCCCTAAATGCTTCCTAGCTATTAATTGGTAAAACCTCTGAATATACTGCAAAAGTTTGTCAAAACCAATTTTGCTGACTCTTATTGAACTATATTTCAAGCAGAAAATGGTTTTGGGGCTGCTATTTGTTAAGAAATGATTCTACTTGCTGAATCCGATTCATAGTGGAAGTGAACTCTCTGTGGATCTTTCTGTTGATGTTTTTGGGGACTCTTGGTTTATTTTATTATTACTGCATTGAATAAAATGTATTTCACTACAATACTACCAGAAACAGAAGTTATCATATACTTCTTCCGACATCTACTTATGATAGTAGACATTACATCCATTAGTTCTGGATACAGCAACATAAGATTGTTGTAACAATCTTAAGAGTTAGATTACTTTTGTTTTACAGCTTTCATACTTTTTATTGGTTTCTATCAAACTGATACTTCTTGGGAACCTCTAACTCCTTCTCGGCCTGGAAGGACGTGGGCAGTGGGGTCCCGCAGGGCTCGGTCCTCGGGCCCGGCCTGTTCAACATCTTCATCAGTGATTTGGATGAGGGGGTGCAAAGCACCCTGTTCAAATTTGCTGATGACACCAAGATGTGGGGGGATGTGGGCACAATAGAAGGGAGCAACAGGCTACAGTCGGACCTTGACAGGTTACAAGGATGGGCGGAGGAGAACAGGATGGGGTTCAACACAGACAAGTGCAAGGTGATGCACCTGGGGAGGAACAACCGGCACCATACCTACAGGCTGGGGAACTCCCCTCTTGTCAGCACGGAGGTGGAAAAGGATCTTGGAGTCATTATTGACTCCAAGATGAACATGGCTCAGCAGTGTGGGGAGGTGGCTAGGAAGGCCAACTGTACCTTGTCGTGCCTCCACAGATGCATTTCAAGCAGGACCAAGGAGGTGATCCTCCCCCTCTATGCAGCACTGGTCAGGCCGCAGCTGGAGTACTGCGTCCAGTTCTGGGAGCCGCACTTTAAGAGGGATGTGGACAGCATCGAGAGGGTCCAGAGGAGGGCCACTCGCATGATCAAGGGACAGCAGAGCAGGTCCTATGAGGAAAGGTTACGGGACCTGAACCTGTTCAGCCTCCAGAAGAGAAGGCTGAGGGGGGATCTTGTGGCCTGCTATAAACTAGTCAGGGGGGATCAACAGGCACTGGGGGAGTCCCTGTTCCTCCGGGTGCCACCAGGAGTGACCAGGAATAATGGTCACAAGCTGGCGGAGGGAAGGTTTAAGTTGGACATCAGGAGGCGCTACTTCACGGTCAGGGCGGCTAGGGTCTGGAACCAGCTTCCAAGTGAGGTGGTGCAGGCTCCCACCCTGGGGGTTTTTAAGAGGAGGTTAGATGACCATCTTGCTGGGGTCGTTTGACCCCCAGTACTCTTTCCTGCCATGGCAAGGGGTTGGGCTGGATGATCTGCCCAGGTCCCTTCTGGCCCTAGAAACTATGAAACTATCTTGACAGTGCCTCCAGTGCTTCACAGTCAGTCATTTCTACACCTGAGTTAATATTACCACATCTGAGTTAAGGTTATTAGCTACAGCTAAAAACAGTCTTCAGGGCTATAAAATAGAAGAGAGACATTACCAGGAATGGCTAACAGACAGCAAAAATGCAGAAGAACAATAGTTTGAATACAGGAAAATCAAGTCCATTAGGAAGTAGAGAGGGTCGTTAACCCATGGGATCAGGGAGATGATAATGAGACATAAATCAATTGACTTGCTCAGCACTGCTTGCATAACAATGCTGCTGCCCATCCCAGGAAGTTTGTTTTAAAGTTTGGGTGGAGTAGGAATCAAAGGGGGCTGCAAATTCACCCGCTGCCCTGTCCCAATCCACCCCTATGTGTACCCACTGCCATGAAGTTGTAAGTTGGACAAGTGTTAAGCATTAGGGCCCATGGATGTGTTACAGTGCTGTGCATGTGAAAAATGGTGGATGGTTTTGATGAACTGCTGGTAGTCATATAATGACACTAGAAACTGCTGAAGACCGGGAAAGGTATTATTCTATGGGCCGCTTTTCAATGAAATTGAAAGCATTGCTGGATAGATTTTGTCAAGGTAATCAATTTGACATCCCATGAAGTATTCAGGAGAGAATTCTGTGTACATGTCCTGGCTGAAAAATGTCCCTGATTACATCCTTCAGTAAATAAGCCAAGTGGAACTGATCCCCAAAAAGTTAAAAAAAGGGTTGACTTTCTGTGACAGGCCTGAATAAGCAATAAATGGTTTGAGAGCCTTTCATTGGCACAAATCATCATCATTGTCATCATCATCCTCTTCCTTGAGGGACTGGATATACTTCTGAATGAATGTAACCAAACTAATCATATTCCTTCAAATATAAGATGTCACTGAATTTAAGATGCACCCAAATTTTCTGGCCCCAACCTTAAATAAAGTGTTTACCTGCATACAACTTAATCATATCTTCAAGACTTCTTAACTTAACTCAAATATAAAATGCAGACCATATTTAGAAGTGATTTCTAAAAGCGTGTCATAGTCATAGGAATATGGTCTCTAAGTTCTTGTACTGTAGCCATGGTGCTGGAATGGGAGCCCCCATATACTGATGCATAGATCCTTTGGAGATGAGTGCTGTAGAAATACTAGATGAATAGCTGACAATTTGAAATGGTAAAATACAACAGTGATTCCAGTCCAGACTAGAGGAGAGAAAGGTCTTATGGCTAGGAAAAAAAGGGAGAAGAAAACTAAGACAAAACAACATTAACATTATTATACAAATGTACATGCCAGTTCTTCTACATGCAATGGAGAGATATATTAAATTCCCAGAAGGGTTTTTGTTTGATTCCTGGTACCACTCAGTGGGCTTCTCTTGCATCACAGCTGCATGAAACTTTTACCTTTTGTGCTGCTATATGAAACTTTCATCCCAAAATTGCCATTAAAAAGTAAAAACAGCAGAGCTCAGAAAGGGATTCTGCTGACAGCAACTAAACTAATGTCAATGCTTTGAAATGTATAAATAAAACATAATTTGGAAGCCAAGAAATTTGGACTTAACGGCATGACCCATATACAGCTAGGGGTGACACTGGTATAACAACAAGGTTTTCTTAGGCTTGTTGGTCCATATTCAGCTCCCAGTGAAATCAACCCTCATCAACTTCAGAGCAGCTGGATCAAGACCATGGGCTGCAGCTAGATGTTAGAGTGATTTTGTGACTCTGGGGGTGCTGACAGACATTCAGCTCCCAACTGTAACTCATGGCACTTCATAGGAAGCAGCATGAGTTACAGCGACCTCCCTGACCCAGATGATGACAATGATGATGATTTGTACCTGTGAAAGGCTCTTAAACCATTTATTGTTTATTCAGACTTTTGGTGGGGATCAAGCTCCACTTTGGAACAGCGTCTCTTTCCTCGCCCCCCCAACCCCAACGTCCAGTCCTGTCATCAGAATGGGAGAGGGAGAATGCAGGAGAGGGAGCTCCATTCTGGGGTTTGCTTAGCCTGCACTGGAGTGGGGGCAGGTGGACTGAAGCCCCGTGCCCTCCCCCCACCCCGAGGTGCAAGGCTTCAATCCACTGGCCTCCACCTCCAGTACAGGCTGGGCAAACCCCAGAACAGAGCTCCCTCTCCTGTCTTCTCCCCCTCCTGTCCTGACATCAGCACCAGGGGTGAGGCTGGGCTGCATCAGCACAGCCCTGCTCCTGGGCAGGGACAAATAGAAGTTAATGAAGGTGCTCTGCTTTGGAGTGCCTTCATCTGAACCCTCATTAAATGAGGGTTAATTTGTCATGCTATCAGGCACTTTTAAAGTGGTCTGCAGCCATGCACTTCTATCAGGACACAACTGTAGAGTGCTTTCAAGGGGCTGATAGCGTGACAAATATCACTTCTGTCAGAGCCCTAGGTGGAGGTATGGGCGGTGGAAGGATGCCAAAGAACGATGCAACCCAGGACTGGTAAAAATGCTTTAAGAGTTAAGGGCAGGGAAGCAAGGTAGAAAAAAAAGTCCCCATTCCTGGCAGGGAAAGGACCTGAGTGTCTACCTATGAAAGGCTGTTAAAAATGGAATGTTAGTCAGGAAATCTTTCTGAGAGTAAGGAGGATGAGACTGTGGCACAGGTGGTGGGTGTGTCTACTGTCACAACCCAAGGGTGTGATTTTGTTTGTGTGTGCTTCGGCACTGCTAAATTATTTCCTGCCACTCGGAGCTTTCTTTGCAGGGTGCATTTCTAAGTTGCAAAGAGAAATGCACGGTGCAAAGGAGTTCCCGCCATTCGCATGCAAATTTGTGTCCCACTATTGGCCAGTTCTAAATTATTCCCACGTGGCGGCTAGCAATTGGCTTGCTAGCCGTATAAGAGGCTTGAGCGGTTTCTGCCCAAGTTGGAGGAAAAGGAGAACTCCGAGGAGAACCCCGTAAGGGAGGACTCCACAACCATCAGGAGGAGGAGATCTTCACATCTTGTGAAGATCTCTAAGCGCTGCGGAGCCTATTAAACCCAGCGCATGCCTTAAGAAGGCTACAGGGGTCTGATCAACCTCTGGCCTCTCCCCGTCGCCGAACGATCCCTCGACGAACCCCTTCCCTGCGCGCAAGTTCCACGGAGCCTAGCAAACTTCGTGTGAGTGTATCCAGAGATCTCTGCTTCGAGTTGTTTTCTTCGGTTGGCGCAACGGGCTCGCGGGTTTAGAGCCTCCAACCGGATTGGGCTAGAAGGTTCGCGTGGAAGGAACTCTAGTCTGCCTCTCTTCTTTTCTGTCTGTAACCGCAACTCAAGCAAGTTTTCCTGCCCGCACCGCGACCATCTTCGGTGTAAGTAAAATAATCTTTAATCAACCGCTAAGCATCTGTGCCTAATTCTAGCCCGCCGGCCTGCATTCCCCGACCCGCGTGCCAGGGCTGCTGGCCACAGCCCGCGCCACAAAAGCCCCCGAGAACCTGGGACCGCTCCCAGCCCGCACATCTACATGTGTAATTAATGCTATTTGGCTTTACTTCACAGTAAATTTGCTATTTACCAGTGGCAACTGTCAATCCTCCTGAATCATGGCATATGCATGAGGACCACCCAGACCATCAGTGCATATGCCTGGGCAGGAATTTTTTTTTTTTTTTTTTTTTTTTTTGAAGGAGAGGAGGCAGTCCAGACTTTCTACCCTCTCTTTAGGCCACTGAGACAGAATCCAAAGACCAGACTGAATGCAGACATTTGGTGCCTCCATGACTGTAGTTGTATAAGTATCTGGGAATTGAACCCAGCTCTCCCATATGGCAGACAAGGAGTACCACTGAACCACAGGGGACTCCTACTTACTAGTGACTCCATATCAAATGTACACAATCTGTAAATAAAATATGTTGGTGGCAGTGAGATGGGGGAGGACAGGTTTCTTAGCTGCTGACCCTGCAGATTCCAAGAATCAACCTGGGTTCTTTTATTTTTATGTGTCAGCACAAATAATACAGGTCCTATAGGCCAGTTTCTTCCCTCAGTGACATTCACAGTCCCATTCCCATCAGTGTGCATGTTCAGACATGCAGGCATGTGTAGTTTTTGGTGCCGCAAATCTCTTTGCAGCACCACAAACCACACATGGGAAATGTTAAAACATGCCTCGCACTGCAAATTTGCAGCGTGGGGCCAAAATCTGCTACCAGGAAATCCTGGTAGCAAAAAAAGCACTGGAAAAAAGCAGCACAGCACCCACAACAGGAGTGTGCACTAGAAGATAGAGGCTCAGTCCTCCAGGGAGATTATCTGGCATCTCCACTCCTGCAGCTGTCTCAGCATCTCCAGCACACTGGGAGCTGGGAGAAGCCAAACAAGGACAGTTTGCCCAAAGCGGAACAATTTGTCCCTCAAAGTGCATGTATAGGGGCATGTGCTGCAGCAAAAAGTAGTGGCACAAATTTATAAGAGTTCCCAGTGTGTAAAAATTCCATGATTATGAAGGCAAAATGATCAGTTTTTTGCTTTGCACTTGTACGTGCACTCATCACCAAAATAAAATAGAACCACCGAATAGAACTGATAAGTATCTCCTGTCTTGCTGAGTCAAGGAGAGCGCGAGATTATCCAGTGCTTTGTAAACATCAGCTACTTTGAGAGGTGCCATGGAGAGCATACGTGAGTACCTTTATCAGGCACTGTGATTTAATATGCATGTACATTTGGAAATAACTAATTACACTAACTAACACATGATGAATTAGCCCGAGTGTTTTGTGTACAAATCAATAGGACTCTGACAAGGATTCATCATACTGACTCATTGTACTGACTCATGAATTATCCCTAATTTACCAGATTCCCTTTAGATTCCACATTCCTTCCTCTAATGTGTGTAGGCTCTTCTAGGTGAAGAAATAACAAACAAAATAACCCAAAACAAAACACATATGAGTAGCTACCACCAGCCACTCTAACTCTGTTGCATACAAAGTGCTGATTTATTGAATGAAAAGGGGACATTTTATGTAGTCACTTTGCAGAATATTACTACACCTTAATAAAATCACTGATAGAATCACAACAAGAAGCAGAAATCTTACAAGCTCTACAGGACTCTTGCTAATGCTCTACATACTATTATCACTCCGTTTTGACATTGCACTTTGCACTGCAAGGCTTGATTTTTTTTCTTCCTTTGATGTAGATGAAGTGATGAAGGAGAGGTGAGTTTCATCCATTTCAGTCTATTTGTGTTCCATATACTAGGAGAGAAGTGACATAATGAGTGGTTCAGGGTGAACAAATCCACAAGGTTAGGAGGTCTTGAGACAGGAGACTGGAGAGAGAATCCCTAACATCCAAAGCAAAGATAAGTTAGTTAGAGAGGGTGCCTACACAAGGTATTTACTGAGCAGTAGACTAACTAGATGTGCAGTAAACTTCATGTATCTACACGTGCGCCCCTATTAGGCTGGAGTAGATTAATTAACTCCACAGCAGGACAGTACTTGTAAATGCAAGTACTATCCCACTGTGGAGTTATTTTCTGTGCAGCAACACACACATAGATGCTGCTCCAGGAGTAAATTGTTCCTGGTCAGCACAGCCAGCAGGGGGCTACACTCGTGCCTGCTACAGCAGCCTCATGGCACAGGCAACTTCTCTGCTAACCAATGGAGCCACCCAGAGCCTGGGCCTGACCCCTCCTCCATGCTCCCTGCCAACCCAGGGCTGCCTCCAAAGCCCCCTGCCAACCTAGGGCTGGCACCTGGGCAGCTGCAGCTGGAGCCTGGTGCTCCACCTGGCTGCTGTAAGGGGCAGAGCAGAGCAGGAGCAACCCTGGCCTAAACTGCTCCTCCCCAGCTCAGTTTGCTCCTGACCTGAGCGCACATGTAGACACTGTATCCGGGAGTAGTTTACTGCACAGCAATTTGCAAATAAAGGATGCTCTGCAGTTTTGCTCTGCAGTTTATTCATGCGCATTATTTGCACATGCAGACATGTCCACTACCACTATGGATTGTTCCTATGTACCATCTTCCTTTAGTAGAATTCTCTTAGCTATGGAGATGATGGGGCCTTTTCTCACAGTGGGCATAGAAATGATATGAAATGGGCTACCATGTCATATCAAACTGCAGGATGGAAAAAAATTAGAGACCCGGGGCAGTCAGTAATCTGTGTCCTGATGTCAGGAAATCCTAGGCTAAACTGAAACAAAGCAGTTGACCACAGAGAATAAAAGCACATGAGAGGAAGCAGCCTACATTCCCCAGGAGTCAAAGAGATTAAAAACCCGGAAGTGTGCATCTGGTTTGCTTCCCAGACTTCAGGGGTTCAGATAAAATGGTTCTGATTCCAAACAGACCTATGTTTGGTAAAATGAACCCCCACTCTGACAGGGACTTTCAACAGTAAAAGCTACCCACAGGCTTTATTTTCCCCTCTTCTCTAGTACTAAATCCCCACACTCTGAAGCCAGGAAATGAGACCACCCTCAGTAACTGTTTACCCTGGGCTCTTTAGCCTTCAAGGGCATGTCTACATATGTAATTAATGCACCTAAATTTTCTGCACAGAAAATTCAGGCACATTAAACTGCAGCACCACACACATCTGAATGTGCACCTGTCAGGAGCAAATCGGGATGTGTCCTGATCTCCACACGACTGGGAGGCAGCGTCCTGCTGAGCCAGGACAGCTCTCCCTGCCCCTTGTGGCACCTTACTTCCTAGGCCAGCATTTCCCAAACTCTGACAGATTGTGCACCACTAAGTTAAAATGATACAACCTTAATTTTTCAGTTCAACCTTAAGTACCACCAGCTAATTTTTGTCATAAAATAATTGTAATAAATCTGTTAACGTGTACCACTGATAGGTTGTCTGTGCACCACTAGTGGTACCCATACTTCAAATTGGGAACCACTGGCCTAGGTTGACCAGGAGCAAATTGGTCACCGTCAGCATCTACACATGCACTTCAGCACATTAGTTTAATGTGCTGATTTCTAGTACCTGTATACAGATACTAGGAAATGGCACATTAGTCTAATCTACTGCACAGTAATTGCTGCATGTGTGCAGAAGGTGTCACTTTCCTGTGCATTAGATTAGTCCAATGTGCAGTGAAGTCTCTCATGCAGACAGACCCAAGGTGTCAGTAAGGTGCAGGACAGGAGCCAAACACTGAGGGTAGAAATGGCAGGACTGATCTTTTTGGAGAAGCGAAATGAGAAAATAGAAAGAGCAAGAATCCACTTACTGGTTTCTGGTCCATTGCCACTGCTTTACTCAGGGAAACCAGGTTCATCTACAATAAACAAAGACAAAGTCCCTGTTCTGGAAGCATATTTGCTGAAGCTGTAGCCATGTGGTTATTCTGATAAAATCTTAACTCCTAGTGGGGAGTCCCTTCAACTAGATCTGGCTGGAAATTTTCTGACAGAAAAAAATTCTGTCAAACAAGGCTGATTTGTTAGTTTAAAAAAAAAACATTTCACAGGGAATGTCAATTAGGACAAAGTTTCATTTTAAAACAAAGCATTCCATCTCAATATAGCAAAATGGAATGATTATAATTTTCTTTGCAAAATAACTTTTGTTTTACACTTTATTTTAATTTATTTTACTGCATGATATAGTTTTCAAATACCGTTTCCCCCACAGGAAATGTTGAAATTTGTTGTTTCATTTTGATTTGGATGGAATACAGATTTTGTAACTGAATTTCCCACAAAAGGGAAGTTCTCATTCCTAACTGTCACTGCCTAACACACTCATCAAGTCTCAGGGTATATCACATATAAAAAGAGAGCTTTAATGCTCATTGAGCACCTCCTGTCTTTTGCTGACCAGATCAGGTTGTGGGTGAGTAAAAGCCTGAAATTCAGTGCTATGTGAAATATTCAGGGACCAGAATTCAGGGGCACTCTTGGCAGGTACAAGAACAATAGGCATGTCTACACATGCATTAATACACTTTAGATAATACTCATTAAATCTAGTATCTCCATTGTGAGGAACAAGGAAAATGTGCATTAGCCTGTCTCAATGCGCATTAACTAAAGAGCACAATTTTTAAGTGACTCTTAACGTGCATTAGCCCATTTTAATATGCATTAACTAAATAACATTGGGCATTTATTCACATACCTTTTCAGACTCCAACGTGCCATAGATCCAGCGGGTTGGAGCAGACTCAATTAAGTGAGTCTGCTCCGCACACAAGCTGATGCACACTGTGTTGCTTCATGTGCAGTTGTATAAGCTGCAAAACATGTGTCAGTACAGAGAAAATGGTGGCGGTGCACTTTTGAACTAAAACATCTCCAATGTGTTCTAGTTCAAAAGTGCGCCACTGCCATTTTCTCAGCGCTGACGTGCATTTCACCACTTATACAACTGCATGCACACAGCACCGATTGCTTTTAAAAGTGCCCAGCGCTGTGGCACAACCATGTGTACAAGTGCCCACAGTTTTTTAGTGACACTTTAATGCACATTAAAATAGATTAATGTGCATTAAGAACATGTGTAGACGCACCCAGTGAGGACAATAATGAGGTAAAAGAAAGTAGAATTAACTCACCATTTGATTCACTGTTGAGATACCAGCTGACCTCCCTGTGTGTTTGTCCACTAGATTCTCCGCTGGGGTCACCACTTGCTTCTCCACTGAGCTCCCCACTTAATGCCCCAGACTGAAAGGCCCCAGATTCCTCTGGAAAAACAAAAAGAGAGACAAGATGCATAATAAATACATAAATAATCTGATACAAATTCAGCCTCTGTAACTGTATCCTTATATTACGTGATCTGTGTACCTCTTCGTCCCATGGGGTCAGTGAAGGATATGCATGAGCTGTGCTATACTCCCATTTAACTTAGCTTTTGGTCTAACCCCAACTCGGAGCTCAGAAACCAGAGCTGTGGAATATTTTCTTTTACTAGGGCAGAAGAAATCATTTCTCTTATTAGAAAAAATTCCTTGGGAGACTGAAAAGCAAGGACATGAGGCTAAGGTAAACATTAGTGACAACCAGCATGATCCAAGTTTTGGTGCAATAAATAAGAATCATCTTATTTATGTATCTCAAACCTGATAAGTCCTGGGCCACTTTATTATAATTAGTTTGTTTTTGAAGGGGAAATAAAATAGACAGGAAAATAGAAAAGGACAGATGCACCCACCTCACTTAACTCCTGTGTAAAAATAAAAGCAGCTCATTGTGGTTCCTAATTTGTGTATAGTATAATCACAGGCAAAAGGTTGCTGAGGTTCATCAGAACTTATGGGAAGCAGAACAGAACCAGACACATTTGGGGACGTGCACCAAGAGGAGATTTAAAACAGCAGCTTATTTAAAAAAACAACCCACTCCAGAATTATCCCCAAATCATGATCTGTAATCCATGTGTATTTAGGATAATAGAGAAGAGCTATGCCTTTGTCTCTGATTCTTGCATACCAGTGAGAACACTCTCATTACATTAACAGATAACAACAGTATTGCAATAGCCAGATTTGCTGGAGGAGACAATTGCCAGAGTCTTCAACTGGAGAAAGGAGAATAGGCCAAACTTCTTCCTGTGTGATGCCAGGAAAGCTAGTGTGCTCAGGTTACCTTGTGCTTGAATCAGAGCAGCCATCAGCAAAACCAGCAAGGCAGAAAAGACTATGATCTTCGTCAGCATTGCTGACACCTTGTACAAAGCCCTAACAAAAAAGAAAGAGGATGGTTGCCATGTGTTGGCTGTATTTAGAGTAACCCCCCTGCCTTGCCCATCAGCATGAGAACAAGAGGTTTTCATAGATTCATAGATGTTAGGGTCGGAAGGGACCTCAATAGATCATCGAGTCCGACCCCCTAGTGTGCTCAGTTCAGATGACCCCAGCTAGATGCCTATCTAACCTCCTCTTGAAGACCCCCAGGGTAGGGGAGAGCACCACCTCCCTTGGGAGCCCATTCCAGACCTTGGCCACTCTAACTGTGAAGAAGTTCTTCCTAATGTCCAGTCTAAATCTGCTCTCTGCTAGCATATGGCCATTATCTCTTGTAACTCCCAGGGGCGCCTTGGTGAGTAGAGCCTCAACAATTCCCTTCTGCGCCCCCATGATGAATTTGTAGGCAGCCACAAAGTCACCTCTCAACCTTCTCTTGCGGAGGCTGAAGAGGTCCAAGCAGACTATTCAAGTTTTACACATTACACCTGCCTGGCAGGTAGAGCATATCTGATTAGATCCTTTTCCCAACTTCTTCCAGTCAAAGACAATGAACTTGCATGGGTAAAAAGTCATTGTTATGTTCTGAGGATTTATCCTACCACCATTCAGGATAAGATGCATGAGCTTTGGCGTACAAATGTTTCTGCTCTTTTGATGCGATAGATGCTCTGGTTGTTCGATGGCAGCACAGGTGGAAAGCCATACCAGCATAGGCAGATTAACACATGGGCCAGTGGGGCCCAGGCTAACTAGAAGCCCCGCTTGCAGCCCAATTCTTATCGGCAGGGAAGTGAAAGCCATGGTTTTAAACCTGGAGATGTTTTTGTTTCCTTTTCAGC
>NW_005842806.1:455642-469582 GCF_000455745.1 Alligator sinensis | reverse complement strand
GCGGGAAGCAGCAGAGCTGCTGGGGCCCCTTGGCCAATCTGCAGCAGGGAGACAAAAATGGCGCCAAGTTTAAAACTCTGGCTTTCGCTTCCCTGCTGAGAAGCAAGCTGCAAGTGTAGCCCCTCCACCAATCAGTGGCAAGGGGGGCAGTCAGGAGAAAATGAAAGGTGCTGCTGCGCATGTGGCCAGGAGCACAGCCGGGCAGCCAGAGTAGCCTGTGGGGGGAAGGGGAATGGGGGAGGCAGATGGAGGCCTCCACCCCACCGTCCCCTGGAGGAGCTGCCCACAGCTCTGTCCCGCTCCTGGCCTGGGGTCACATTCACTGCCCTGGCTGGGAAGCACCTGCTCCTGTCCTAGCTCCAGCCCCAGTTCCTGCTCCTGCCCTCACTGCTCTCCAAGCTGCCTGTCTCCATTCCTGGCCATGTGTATGCGGCATTTATTGGTGACATTAATTAGTTACATGGGCCAAAAAAGCTGAAAATGTTAATTTTTCTTTTCTCAGTGACAGTCCAATATGCACCAATTTATCAATGCACCTCTAGAAGAGGCCCCAATTTTGTGTTTGCCCAGGACCCCAATAAATCTTAATCCACCTCTGCATACCAGGGTTGTCATCCCTCACACAGGGAGCCCCTGTCCTCCTCATACTAATATGAATCTCTCCTTACTCTCCGAGGTCAGTGTCACTTCCCTGAGTAGCAGAACTGCTCTTGATAAGTGTGCATTAAAGTATTTATGAAAGAGGTGATAAGAAGAGACTCTGACAGAGACTCAGTGGAACAGAACCCTATGTTAAACTCCAGTGCACTCTGCTTGGCACTCTCACTGTCCTGCTCCTTTGCACATCTGGTTGCTATGGTCCAGGTTCAACTCCACCTGTTAGACATGTAAGTGGACTTAGCTGTCTGAGTGCAATTCTGTTTCACTGTGTTCGAGTCCCTGAACAATCAGCTAATGCATTTACTTGCACAACTCAGCAGGCATGTCTACATGTGCAATAATCCAGGAGCAGTTTACTCCAGAGAAAGTACTCTAATGCAAACTCTCCCAGGCATGTGTCTACATGTGCAGAGACAAGGGAATAGATTTGTTGCTTCTAGCAGCAGACTGCTTCCACTCCCTGCAACTCTGCACCAGGCCCCTGAAGCAGCAAGGGGGAGCTCTAGGCACCCCCTGGGTGCTAACCCAAGGGCTGGAGGGGAACACGGGGCCAGGAGACAGCTGTCTCCTGGTGGGGGCTGGGACATTGCTCCCCTGCCCCTGAAAGCTGCCTTCTGCCAAGGCAGGCTCCACTACCAGAGCCCAAGCAGGGACAATGTACCCCTGCTCCAGCAGCAGGGAGCTCCCAGCCCCCGCTCCACAATCACAGGGCCAAGGCTGGGATTTGTATTTGCAGGCAGCAAATTTACTCCCAATTAGAGCAAATTACTGTGCAGTATGCACCTACATGTGTAGACAGTGATGCTTACTGTGCAGTAATTAGCTCTAATCTCAAGTAAAGCATCTCATGTAGACATGCCCAGCATCATCTAGCCCTCAAGACTGAGTCACAAAAAGTAGCAGGGTAGAACAAAATCACACTTAGGTGCTTAAGTCCACTTATGTACCAAAGAGGTAGGATAGAATCTGGCCCTACAGCTTAAATACAGGAGAGGAGAATGAAGCCCTACAGACTTCCACCTCTAGCAGGCCTCTCTCCAAGTTCCTTACGTGTGGGTGGATACAAAATGAATTTATGATAGCATCAGCCGACATGTCCTCTGTGATGGGACTGCATTCTGTAAGGGGAATAGATGACAAGCATGGTCCAACAGGCTTTTCCCTTGCCTCATTTTCATAAACCATAAAACTTTTCTCTTGCTTTTCCAAACAGACTTTGTTATATGTTCTGCCAGGAACACTCTCCCTGTGAAATGGTGGAAATTGTTAGCATTGAATATTCCACTAATGTGCAGTTCATTGTCCTCCTGCCCCAAAAACAAAAGGGCCCCAACATGACATCATGAAACTCCTCCATGTCCACAAAAATAGGCCTGTCTTGTATCTGGCAACTTTACCTCTTTCTCTGGTCTGAAGAGCAGACTGAAGAAACAGTGTGCCTTGTTTCTAAAAGAAGAAACTTAAAATTAGCATAGTGGAGACTTCAGATACTCTTTTTATACTGTAGCATTTACCTTCATCGAGGCACCTATTTTAACCTGGCCTCACTAACCAAGGTCGTTCAATCTTGCTTGCATTCTTTTCATTATCTTGTTCAACAGTCACATGCCCTCTACTAGTGGACAAGGAAAGGAAGGCAGCATTTATCAGTGAGACTGAGGGAGTAGGTAGAAAGGTAGAGCAAAGCCCAGAAACAGAACCATCCGGCTGAGACAAAGCAGGAAAAATGGGATAATGCAAGCAAGAAAAGAAATTCCAGAGTATTGGAAAGGGACAGTCAGGTAAGGAGAGAGGGGATGTCTGTAAGGCTATTGCGACAGCTGCAACCAACTCCATTTTCATTTTAATTACTTATTTATTTTGATTTCTGATCTACAAAAAAAAAAGAGTAGAGACTCCCTCTCTTTGTTAGATATGACTATACCATGCTAGCTGACCTGATGTTTAGACAATAGCGTGTCACATTTCTAAAGCATCTTTCATCCAAATCTCTCTGAGGGTTTTCTGGACATTGATGATGGATTAAGCTGAACAGGTAAGTTTTATGACCTGTCATATACAAACGAGAAAACTGAGGCACAGAGAAAGGAAGTGACTTATCCAGGATCATACACCCAACCTATGGTATTACTAAATTCTCCAATGTAACCATGAAGCCAGTCCTCTCTTCACACACTACCTATCATGCAGCTTGGGTTTTCTAAGTTTCCTCACATTTTCTTGTATTGATATCTACTGCCATTTCTGTCCTGCTTGACATTTTAACTTCTTGTTGTTAAGGAAAGATGACTTCTAGCGCTTCTCTAAAGTTTTAGAGCTTTGGACGGTTGGATGGTCTTCAATATTTTAGGAAAGGAGAAGGAGGAGTGGAGGATGGGGGGCGAGAAGAAGAGGAATTTTGTAAGAGGAAAATTGTCCTGAGTCAAAGGAGGATTCCCATGTGTGCCTGTGAGAGATACTGAGTGAGGTATTTTGGTCAGTTACTTCTAGACAGGCCAGAAACTAGATTAGCATGATGAAGAGGTCTAGAGAGCCCTTGTACAGGAAGCAAACTGTGCCTGAGGAAGCAAAGAGTTAGCAAATCAGCTGATTTGGCCACATGAGCCAAAATGAAACCAGACCCAAGCAGAGAACCAAAGGAACCCGCTAAACACCTGCCCATCCATCATCCATTGCTTATCCATCCATGGCCATAGACAGCTACGTGAATCCTGACAGACATGAAAGAGCATGACAAAGATACCCAATGCTGGCTAAAAAACAGAAACTTACATCTGTCAGTCCCACTTAGTCAGTCATAACCCCTGCCCCCCCAGACAATGAGAGATTAAACTTCACAGCTAAAATTGTCTCAAGCATTGTTATGGGCTCCTTGCCAAAGCCACATGCCAGGAGACAGAACTCTGTATGCGCCAGTTTCTCAGTAATGTGCAAAGACCGCTGCTTAAATCTTAGGACCCTCAAAAATTGTTTATTTTAGGCAAAATGCACACACACATACACACACCCCTCCCTGAGCCATCCACAGATACCTGATGGATATTTGGACCCTCTGCTGAAATTCCTAAAGCTTCGCTTGCAGCAACTCGACACTGGTGATCTGCTTGAGCGTCTGGTTGACTTATTGTCAGAGATGATTTCTAATTGGTTCAGAAAGACATTCCCCTTCCCCCTATTTGCATAGATGCAGTTTACACGGACACATATTCTGTTGCCTCTGTAGCTTCCTGTTTCTGAGCTAGTGACTTATGATGAGTTTAGCATGGCTGATACTCTAGGAAGGAGAGAAGGATGTGATTTTTCAATACAGAGTGCTGCTTCTAATTGTGACTCTTGGGAGTCTGCTGTTTTATTGAGCAAATTATGTAAAAGCCCATCTCAGTTTAGCACCCATAGATTCCAGCACCTCTCTTACTTCTAACGAAAGGAACAAATTTAGTTGGAGATTTAATTTTATTAATGTAAAGTTTCTCAAGATACCTATTATTAGACACACTCATCTTGAAATTAAATTAGTGTGGGTGTATATATTGAGTATGCGTGGGTGAGTGTGTGTGGCCATGTGTGTTTAGGTGTATTTATACAGAGAGAGAGAGAGAGAGAGAGCAATCTCACTATAAAATACTCTGTGGGGGCATCTAGATGTGTGCTTTACTTTGGAGCTGACTAATTAGATCCTCAGTAAAGTGTCACCATCTATACATGTGGCACTATTAGACCGGAATAAACTAATTAACTCTGCTGTAGGACAGTACTGCCCAACACAAGTACTATCCTACAGCAGAGTTATTTACTCCACCACAATACATGTGTAGGCAGAGACCGGAGCTGGCTGGAGCACAAGGGTGTTTCAGTTTGGGGACTGCCTGCTGGCTAGCCCCACACTGGAGCACCCTTGTGTCCCAGCCAGCCTCTCCACAGCACACTGAGCCAGGACAGAGCAACTCCAGGCTTGTAGGCTAACCCCCCAGACCCTCTGCCAATCAGGGTTGTGCCACCCTGCCTCAACATGCTGTAGTCCCAGGCACATGTGTAAGCATTGCACCTGGGAGCACTAAACTCCAGCACAAATGTTTATTCAGGAGCACTAATTGCAGATGTAGATGTTCCTTGTTTGTAATAAGCCCCTGCTTTTAACAATACCAATGGCAAGAACCATTTTTTCATTATTATGATGCAGCCAGTTGACTAACCCTGTTACAGTTCTTTTAGTGAACTTTATTCCCAGTCCAAAGGGGGTGTTATAATGTTGTAGTAATGTACACATAAGCCATTCCAGGTCTTTTAGCTACTTCTGAGCCCTCCATTAGGTTTCATGGTTTCCATTCACATTTCCCTAGTTTTACCCTGTGCCAAGTAAAGTTGCACCAGGTCTCAATTTAGCCTGTGTAGATGTGTGTAAAACGATGCAGTGCCCAACACATAGGGTCCTGGTCCATGGCTTGGTCTTGTAAATGCTATATAATAAAGGTTACTCTTCTTCTTTCACCAATGTCTCCCATAAGTTGTCAGTATGTTAAGTCTGCGTCCTGGTTTAATAAACCTCTTTATTGGTTTTTCATGTGCACACTGCAAACAGTACCATGCATTGTAAATAGCAATCTAAGTATAAATTTAGACACATACCTGCATATGTGGACACAATCCTGTGAGTGCTCCCCATGAAAAACTCCTAGCCAAAGACAGGGAGCCCCACAGATTTTAGGCTACACAGAAGGGGTGGTAACACAGCCGGTCAGAACTAACATGCCATATGAAAGTGATGTAAGAACAAGCTTTAAAATAACACAGAATCAAATCAAATATATCAGAGTCTGAGTCAACTGTAGCTCAATTAAGACTGAGGGCGCTAATTTAACTGAGGCAGACCCTTTGGGGTGACTGCATTAACACAAAATGAACCACTTATTCTGAGGAAGGAGTGAGAGATGGGCTTCTAACAGACTTATCTGGAAAAGTAGTACTGACTAGTTCAGTTTAAGCAGCTGGCAGGATACAGTTATTCTGAACAATGAGGGGAACCTGAAAAATGCCCTCTTGCTCCCACACAGCTATATGCAATCATGCAAATCCCTTCAAAGTTTGACAGAGTTTAAAAACCTACATCCAGCTCAGAAGCTGGGAGTTGGCTCTTTTCTATCCAATGGGAAAAAACTCAAGTCCACTTCAGCTCCATCCCCCATTTTATCAATATCTGTGTAAACATGCCTTAAATTCAGGTTTGACATTTGCACATAAAGCAGATAGTGGAAATGGGCAAATTGAAATGAAGAAATTAATGAGTGTTTATTTCGTTTAGCAGAAGATACAGGCTTCAAAGGAACCAGATGGGTGAGAAGAAACAAGTGTGATCAAGCTGAAAGTGTATCTTTTCCCATCAGAATTTCCCAAAGAAAGGGAATTATGTTGGAGGACAGACTTGCAGAGTTGAGTTGCCTGGAGAAGTTGAGTTGCCTGGAGAAAGGTAGACATAAAGTATATTAGTAATACTAGAATTGCTTTTTTGAGTGAGTAGTCTGCTGGGGAGGAGAAATTGTATTAAGCTGTACAGTAGCAGTCAAGACTGCAGTTTTGAGCCAGGGACCTTGGCCTTCCCAGAGAAGCACCTTACACTAGCTTGTGGCCCCCCTGCAACTGCAGTAGTGTAGACAGGGCCTGCCTAAGCATTCTATTAGTATGTGGGGTACAACTTCTCTTTGGAGCGCAGAAGCACCTGACCAACCACTTCCTCTATTTAAGAGCAGGGAGAAGAAAAGCAAATAGCTAAGAAGCATTAGGATTTTTCTTGTTATTATTGATTATTTATGTACTTATTTATTGTGGCCCTGCAATTTATGTATCTTGGGCTGGAACAGATCTCATGAGGTCATCTCATCCAATGCCCCAATCAAGGCAGAATCATCCCTGACTAAACTATCCCAGCCAAGTGTCTAACCTGCTCTCAAAAACTTCCAAAGATAAAGATTCTACAACTTCTCTAGGTAGCCTGCTTAACCACCCTCATAGTCACAAATTTCTTCCTCATCTCCAACCTAAATTTCCTTTGCTGCATTTTGAAGCCATTGCTCCTAGTCCTGATCCCTACAGCCACAGAAAAAAGGCTGTCTCTATCCTCTTTATAATCTCCCTACAGATATTTGAAGTCTTATCAAATTCCTCCTCTATCTTCTCTTCATCAGTCTAAATAGCCCTAGTTCTTTCAGCATTTCCTTATAAGTCATGTTTCCCAGGTGTCTAATCATTTAGGTCACTCTCCACTGGACTTTTTCCAACATGTGGAATCTGTCCACATATTTCTTGAAGTATGGGGCCCAAAACTGGACACAGAATTCCATGTGAGGTCTCACCAGTGCTGAACAGAGCAGAAGATTTACTTCCCTTGATTTTCAAGAGACACTCCTATTAATACAACCCAGCACGCTGTTGATTTTTGGCAACAAGAGCACACTGCTAGCTCATATTCAGCTTATGGGCCACTGAAACCCACAGCTCCTTCTCTACAGTACTTCAGCCTAGTCAATTATTCCCCAGTCTGTATTTGTCTGTACAATAATTGCATCCCAAGTGCAAGACTTTGCACATGTTCTTGTTGAATTTCATCTGACTGATTGCAAACTATTTCTTCAACTTATCCAGGTCATTCTTGATCCTATCCCTACCACCTAGAGTATCTACAGCTCCTGCCAACTTGATGACATCTGCAAATTTGCTAAGCGTGCACCCAATTCTATCATCCAGGTTATTAATAAATAAATAAAACAATACTGGGACCAAGATCAGACCCCTGAGGAATCCCACTTGATAACTCCACTCAACTACATATTGAGCCATTGATGACTGCACGATGGTCCATCCAGTTATGTATCCACTTTATACTTTCATCTAATCTATATTTCTTTAGCTTGTTAATGAGAATGACATGGTAGATGGTGTCAAAAACCTTACTAAAGTCAAGGTATATCACATCCACTGCTCTCCCCTCAGCTTACAGAGCCTGTCATCTTATCATAGAAGGAATTAAGTTGGTAAATCCGTGCTAGCTGTTCCCGATAACCTCTGGTGTTTCAGATTTTTCAAGGATCTGTTCCATGATCTTTCAAGTAGCAAGGTCAGACTGACTGGTTTGTAATTTTCCAGGTCCTCCTCCTTCCCTTTCTTATAGTTGGGCACTATATTTGCTTTTTTCAATCATCTGGGATCTCATTTGACCTCCACGATTTCTCAAAGAAGATAGTCAATGGCTCTAAAATTATATCAGCCAATTCCTTCGGTAGGGTCTATCCCATCCAGCCCTGCTGACTTGGAAAAATCTAGCTTCCTTAAGTAATCCCTGACCTGTTATTCCAGTACTCTAGTCTTCTTTACTGCCAACTGTACTCTAGTGGCTGACGTTATTAGTGAAGATGGGAGTGAAAAAGGAATTAAATACTTCAGCCTTCTTGGCATTATCCATAACTAGGTTGCTTTCTGCAATTCATAAGGGGCCTACTTTTCTTGATCTTCCTTAAACTTTTGACATACCTGTAGAATCCCTTTTTATTGCCTTTTATGTCCCTTCCCAGTTGCATCTCAAATCATGCCTTGGCCTTCCTGATTTTCTCCTGGCACATCCATGTGCTGTTATAATTTTCTCTAGTTAGATAACAGAATTTCCACATTTTGTAGAATTCCTTTTTGATTCAGCTCATCGTAGAGATTGCTGTCTAGCCAGGCTGGTAACTTGATACACTTCCAACTCTTCCATAACGTCAGGATAGCTTGCTTCTGTGTCCATAATACAACCTTCTTCAATAGGGTGACTGTATGAAGAGGATTTTATAGGCTGTCTCAGCATCCTGGCCACTGGAGAACATTTATGCAAAAATCCCAGATTGGTGGGAATCTGGGAGCCATAGGGTCAGGGTATATGGGCTGTGGGCTGGGACCAGGGTTCTGGCCAGTCTGGAGACACTGCACAGGCTCTGTCTGCCCTGCACTGACTCATGGCTCTAGCCCCAACCTGGCACCTGCAGCCACATCCTAGCTGCATCGCAGCCCTCAGGTGGAGTACCCAGCCCAGCCCTAACCAGGGATGGGGGTGCAAGGTTGGGGCTGGCTGCAGTCACCTGGTGTGGGGGCACACAACCAGGATGCAGCTGCAGGTGCCAGGACAGGGCCAGAGCCATGAGTCAGACAGAGCCCACACAGCACCCCCGGCCCAGCCAGCACCCTGCCCCTCAGCCCACAGCTCTAGTGGAAAAGGCACTGAGCTCCTGACTGCTGTTCCAGCACTTCCCACTGCCACACACTGCCCTGGTGCGTGTGTGCTTTTTGAAATTCAGTGTCTTTATTCGGCTGCTCTCTTTCCTTCTCCTCTTAGGATCTTGAATTCTATCATTTCATGGTCGCTGTCACTGAACTTACCTTCCACCTTCATATTCTCAACCAATTTCTCCTGGTTTGTGAGCAGCAAGTGGAAAAGAGCTTCCCCACTTGTTGGCTTCTGTACCACCTGTACCAGAAAGTTATCCCCAACACTTCTAAGAATTTGCTGGACTGATTATGCACTGATGAATCTCTCCCAACAAATGTCACTGTAATTAAAGTTCCCTGTAAGAATCAGGTCCTGTGATGTGGAAGTTTCCTCCAGCTGTTGAAAGAAGGCCTCATTCACCTCTTCCTCCTGGTTTGGCAGTATATGGCAGACACCCACTGTGACATCTGTCCCCCTAACTGCTCTCCTCTGACCTTTACCCAGAGGCCTACCTCCCTTCAACAGGCCTTCAATCATCTGGTTCATGACCCATCCTGCTCTTGGACTCTGGTTGCCAACCATGACTCCAGATTCAGCTCAATGGCTCTACAATCCTAGCTCTGATTCTATGGATCTCCAAGATGGTAACCCCGGTCCCCAGTTGGCCTCCAGACTTGGCTGCCCACATCCTGGGTCTGACCCTAATAAACTTCAGCCCTGCCTAGAAGCACTGCCTCTCCTGATGAAGGAGCCACGAATTGGTGGCAATATTATTATGAATAAGGAATTGGTGCACCTGTATGCCTTTTCTAGGCCACCTGGAGCTTCAACAGCACTGGGACCTCTTTTCTGAGCCTAAGGACATTCACACACGAGCTGCCACAAGATATGCTGCCAAGTCCTCATTGGAACAGGTTCCAGTTTCCTCAGAGATGTATTGTGAGGAAGAATGAAGCTCACAATAGATCTGCAGGAAGTTAAACAGCTCCTGTTGGAATTAGGCTTGATTTCTTTGCTGCATTTAGTCTCAAGAAGAGAAGACTGAGTGAGGGATCTGGTAAGTCTTCAAATACCTGAAGGGTTCTTATAAAGGGGATGGTGATAAACTATTCTTTGTGGCCACAGGGGGCAGGACCGAGAACAACGGTCTTGAATTGCCATAAGAGAAACTATTCAGAAGAACGTTCTCACGATGCGGGTGGTTAAGCAGTGGAACAGATTCGCTCAGAAGTTGTGGAATCTCCATCTTTGGAAGGCTTTAAGAGCAGGCTAAACATATATTTGTCTCAACTGGTTCAGACAGGGTTCATCCTGCCCCAAGCAGGGGACTGGATCAGATGTGACCTCATAAGCATCCTTCTACACCATTTCTTCTATGATTCTCAAGCATATTTAACAGCCCTTCAGCAGCAGGACACTGGCCACCATTGTCTCCCTGCTTTCTCTTGTGGCAGATTAGGAAGCTCTTCCTTGTGTTTGTGTGACAGGGTCGACTAATTCTAGTGACACATTACACAAGCGTTTGCATGGGATGGCTTAATCAGGGATGATCCTGCCTTGAGCAGAAGGTTGGACTAGATGACCTCCAGAGATCCCTTCCAGCCCTACTTTGCTATGATTCTGTGAAAGAGCTTTCTTGACCTCTCAGACTGACCAATACATCCAGGTGTGATGATACAAAGTAATACACTCTTCCTTAAACCTGTCTTTGACTCATCAGGTGTAGAAGTAATTCCTGGCCACACATGCATTTATTAAGGTGTGCTCTGTTTGGATGCAGAAAAAAAACCCTCATAAAACTAAGATATTAATCCCTAAAAATGGCCTCAAGTTAAAAAAGCAGAGTTCTCATACTTGACTGGATCAATAATTCTTTCAGGTACCAAAATCTGCTTGATTAAAAAAAAGTGTGACTGTGAAAGGTCCTGACAAATGAACCTGGGACAGGAATATGGAGCTAACCAACCAATGCCTTTCTTCAACAACATTTGCTTGAAAACATTAATCTAGATAAAAATCACTTACCTGGTGAGTCACAGCTGAGGCACCTCACAGATAAGGCAATTGCAATGACTAGCAGAATCAGTGCAATGATCCCCAGGACTGTAGCTGCGTACAGCCAGAGTGAATCCCGAGAGCTATAAACTGTTGGAAAAGGAAGTAGTGATGTGTGGCAGAATAAAACTGCTGAGTTTTGTTTTATTCCCAGAAAAAAATGTCTTTTTCTATCAGTAGGCAATGTTTTTAAACTGTGTTCTGAATGAGAATGAGTTAATGTGCCAAATGCCCAGTAGCTAGGAAAGTGAAAATCAGGTTTAAGGGAACATGCAACATTAAGCTTAAAATAAAAACCATCTCTTAAACATATATAGCTTAGGAGCAAGAAGCAATACACCAAGAAGATTAGGACTGGAGTTAAAAGCAACAATCTGTCTGACTCTTAGATACTAAGATATGTGGATAGCCATGTTAGTCTGATCTCAAACAGAAGACAGGGTAGATTTGTACCTTATAAACTAATTAAATTATATGCACACATAATATATACATATCATATTAAACACACACACATATATATATATGCTCATAAGTGTATATATATCACATATATATATATACACATATGTGTATATATATATATATATATATATATATATATATATATATATATATATGTCTTTAATTTAGTCAGTCTTAGTGTGACACTGCACATGTAAAGTCTAAATCCAATAAGGTTAAGGACACAATATTTATGCGTTATATTGTATGTGCATTTACATTTTCTAAGTCTGTAATGCCACAGAAAGCCATTTGGAAAGATGATTTGACAAGTGTTGAGTTTCTGCCACAAGGACCTGGTGCTTTTCTGCAAAACTTGTTTACTTTTCACCAAAAACCCCTGAAAACTGAAAAGCTTTGGGTTTGGGCTTCTTAGTTTCTTACTGAAAAATAACATTTTTTTAAAAGTGAAATTACATTTTCAGTGGGAAATGAATTAATTTTCTCATGAGTTGTAATGTCTAGCCCTCATGGTTGAGGATAAAACACCAACAAATTTGACCCTTGAGGCTGAGAGGGCACATGGCATATTAAAAATAACTCAAAAGATAAGATAACCCTCCTGAAGCAGATAGAAAGCAATAAGAGACCTGAGATGGAATCTGCAATATAATGAGAAAGAAACAGAAAACAAAGGTGAAAGAGGTAGTTTGACTCAAAGAGCGCTACGAGTTGCCTGTTCCCATCCTTAAATTCTTATGCACAGCTCTGTTAGTACCCCTCGGTCCTATAATGAAATGTTTTATTATACCAGTCCTGTGCTCTTCAAACAGCTCTGCCCTGGCCACTAACTCCTGCCCTGTCACTCCCCCTGTTATACCAGTCTCAGGCTCCCCGCGCAGTTCAGCCAGTGCCCTTCAGTCCTGCCATGCAGCTCTTTATCTCCTCTTTCAGGCCAGATGAGCCTATGGAAGACAGACTACTAGTCATGCTACCCTATGTAATTAGGAGGGGGGAAGGGGGGGAGACTGTACAGTTAAGGAATTACACAGAAATCACTATCCCTATGTTCATTTTTGTGTCTGAGGTCTGTGACCTAATCAGGATCTTAAGGATTTGGGGGTAGTACAAGGTAGTAGTAGATGCACCTATTGACTCCACCTACCTGTCCCCATTCCCAGTATATTTTGATCCTATTGTCTGGCAATGTAATGGTGCATGTTTTGATGGAACTAGGCTTTTTCCTCCAGTAAAGCACCACACATTTTTTAAGGGATTTATATCAAATCAGGAAAACCTGGCCCTCTTTTTATGGCTATCCATTATGCTTTTGCTAAGAAACATGCACCAATATGCTTAGCCTCTCTTTCATTTGTGGCAAGAAAGACAGACTAAGCTACCAGTGGAAATGTTTTTTTCACTAAGCATTTTCTGAGGTTAGCATTGCCTCTAAAAATATCATAAAAGCTCCTTATGCTTCCTGTGTGTATATCTGATATTTAGAATGCCCCAAGTTTTAAAGGCACAAACACAGTATTGTAAGGTGACTTCATAAATAAAGTTCCTCTGTCTTCAGTGAAAAAATATAGATAAATTTGTCTCCTGACTCAATACCCTTAGTTATAGAAACTCACTGCTTTCTTAGTATTTTTTTCTACATCTCAGTCCTCCTTTTATTTCTCTTATTCTTCCTCTTCAGTTCATTTCATACAAATACATCTGATTTTAAAGGTCTCTAAATATTAATCATACACATTGTTTTAAAATCCATTTACTAGCAGATCTAGTAAAAAATTATGAAAAAAAATGTCCATAATTCTCTCTTTACAAAATCATTACAAAAAGGTTAGCATTTAAAAAATCATTTAAGAAAACTTCTTCTAAACTAAATGTTTTTAATTTTGATTCAGGTGCCTAGTACACTTATTTTAAAAATATTTGTATATAGAAATCTGTTGCAAGGCTTTCAAACAGAAATCTTTCAAAAAATTATAAAAAGTATCAGTTATTTTGTGCAACCAAATAAATTATTTGTATGTGTTCTTCATTCTTTACAATGTTATTATATAGAGGCAAGTTGTGTTCACTTTCTCTTTCCTCCAAATTTTGAAACCCTTTGAAGCAAACTGAAACTTTAAATGTAGAATTAAAAAGGCTTACTGATGGCCCAGCTGCCTCCACTGAACTTGGCACTAGAAGTCCCATTTTGTCCAGCTCAGGCAGAATTTGTCCAACAAGAATTTTTTAATGTTCCAGTCAAAGTGTTCCTTTCTACAGTTTTTCACTTGCTCACACTGAGTGAAGTTTGTAGGGATTGTGTCCAATTCATACTTTCTGAAAATGTGTTTATTTGTATGTTCTCATATTGGTCTGTTTATGAAAAAGCACTGCAAGATATTCATTCAACACTAAAACAGTACTCCCATATATGCTTATACGAGGGGTGTCCAACCTTTTTGAATGTGGGTCCGGATCACAAACTTTTTATCACCCAGTGGGCCGGCGACCCAAACTGAACAGCCTCACTCTGGTGGTGGTGGGGGGGGGT
>NW_005842806.1:454252-455540 GCF_000455745.1 Alligator sinensis | reverse complement strand
GGAAAGCAGCAAGAAAACCACCTATGGTGGTTGCTGGGAGTCTCCGGGGCTGGCAGGGATGCCAGCTGCAGCCCCAGCCCCAGCTCTGGCGCTGGGACAGTGGTGGTGGCACGGGCCACACCACTGGAGCAGATATGAGGGACAGTGCCCACCCTGCAATCCACATGCTGCCCAGGGCCTGGGGTGCTTCTGGGAGGTCTTATGGAGGGTTTCCCCCCTCGCTCAGTATGAGCTGTGTGTGCTGTGGGGTGGGGAGGGTTGTTTTACCCACTCCTCAGTGTGCACAGGCCCCTGGGTGGGACTTCTTGGGGTCTCTGGGATGCCTCCCCTACCCCACAGTGTCAGCTCTCCCTGCAGTGCTGGGGCTGGGGCTGGGGGGCTGCAGGTGAATTCCTCCTGCCCTTCAGGTTTTACCCGCTCCCCCGATCCTGCCTGGTACCCTGCTGCAGCTATGTGGGGTCTCATGGGGGTTTCTGTTCCCCCCAGTGCAAGGCTTCCCTTGCAGGCTCCGCAGAGCAGAGCTGGCATCACTGCCTGTAATGCAGTCGTGGGGTGGGGAGATTGGTTCCCTGGTTCCCGCATCTGCATCCTCTATTCCCATCCTGGTGGTATGTTTTGAATAAATAAAAAAATAAACCTATACAGACAAAGATGCTTATTTTTATTTTCACAGACTCAATATTTCATGGACTTAAGATAGACATTGGATTTATGACACATTACAACCTGCCTGACATCTGATTCATCACCAGGCACCTGCCTGACCCCACCGCTTACATTCTTCTTTTTTCCCCAACCTTTCCTCCCCTCCTCCCTATTTGTTCTGCCTTTTGTCTTCCTGATTTCCTCTTTTTCCTTCTTGTTTGAGAGCCTCTCTCACCTTGTACTATGATCACTGTCCTGTTTCCCTTAGGCCTTTTGCCCCCTGCTTTCCTCCCCCTCTCTTCCCTGTTTTACTTTTGTTTTTTCTAATTTCGACCTATTTTCTTTTCCATGACTTCCTGTCATTCTTTCTGTGTCCCTCTTTGCTCTTTTCCTGTCTCCTTCTTATTCATTTTTCACTGACAGCTTCTTCCCACCCTTACAGTCTATCACTGCTGTCTCTCCTCGGGGCAGTGGCGGCAGGACCCAGCTCACTTGTGAACCCGGCCACATGGGGAAAGCAGCTCCCCTCCCCTCGCTGGAGCCTTCGGGCCAGCCCTGCCGCCTCACCTCGCCGCTGCCCCACCACCACCGCAGCTCCGCGCTCCGCGGCGGCGGGCCGTCCGGCGGCCCCCGCCTCAACAGC
>NW_005842806.1:445161-454225 GCF_000455745.1 Alligator sinensis | reverse complement strand
GCACTATTGGTGCCTGCCACTTTAAGGGCCTGGAGCAGGCAGCTGCCAGGTGCCTGATGAGAGCAGCCATTTTGGATCCAGGGCTGCCCGTATAAACAGGGCAGTTTTGCTGTTGGAGGCCAGGCAACATTGCCTGGCTGCAGGGCTGCTGGTATCATCTGGAGGTAAGGGAGGAGCTGTAGGGGAGGTCAGGAGGCTCATGGTCCTGGGCATGGCCTAAAACTGCACCCTGCCAGGAGTGGGTAGCCTGGTGGGGCTCCCAGTGGGGTGGGAGCCCCCAGGAAATGCCAGACCAGTTACCACCCCAGTGAAAGTTGGGTCAGGGCACCTTAACCCCAGCGCCCGCAACTGGGTGGGTCACCCCATAGAAGGGTCAGGAAGGCGGACCTCAGAGAAAGACAGTGAGGCCATAGACTCAGGCCTGTCTCGACTTCCCCTGACTAGTCAATGCTGGGGCCAGGGCCGGAAGGGTTGAAGGGCCGGGGGCCCACCGCGAGGGACACCCAAGACCTGAGGGCCTGGGGTTCTGACTGGCCGGGAGCTGGGCCAGGGCTAGTAACTGAAGGCCCCAGGAGGACCACACCTGGAAGGGGAAGCAGTTCAGGGAGCTATGCTGCCCAGGATGAAGGCGGATGAGGCCGCTGGAATGGAGGGATCATAGAGGGGTTCAACACTTGGATTATGGGGCCCAGCGTGGGGCCGGTGATTGTGATAACATCTGGATGCCATCTGCGAGGCTTGGGCTGCGATGTAGGGGAGGAACGGAGCCGCAGATAGTGCCCCCTGGCATCGGGGCAAGAAATGGGCAGCTTCCCACTTGATTAACATCTATTAAATAATTAACAACAAGGCATGGCGGGCGAGAAGGTGGGCGGTTAACCCAGAAACAGGTGGGCGGGCCACTGGGAAGTCGGTCCCAAGAGGCCCCCCTGTTACACATTGGTACAGATACTGGTAAACAGGGAAAATGAAGTACTAGATAAGATGTATAAAACCAAGTTTTGACTTTTTGAATTGTACCATTAAATTTCTGGAGCCCTAACCCTACAAATGCTTGCATACATGCATAGACAAACTATGTAAGCTTTTTCAGGAGCATGTGCTAAGTTAGGGTGACCACCTTTTCAAAATGCAAAAGCGGGACACATGCCATTTAATGAAAAAAATGTTGGACAGGGGAAACACAGGTTCAAAAAACCTCTGGGTAAAGGGGTGCCTAAAACCTGGGTCTCCTGCTCCTTAGGCAAGTGCTCTAAGCATAAGACTGCTAGATTAAAAGTTGGAAGACTTTCCTCTTCCCTGTTAGTCACATTTTTTAATCCAGCTAAACTTTCAAGACTTGCCCAGGCCTACGCATATACCTGATCATTTCCCCAGGTCACCTTCCCTGCCAGGTGGCTAGCACAAAAGAAAGCTGATTCACAAACCGTGCATAGCCACCAAAAGTTGCAGCTACATAGCTATGTACCTGCCACTTAGTCCCATGTAGGGGAAGTGGGATCTTGCCCATTGATTTTTAGCCAGGTGTCTAGCATAGCCACTGGGTATGCAACTCCCACCTAAGCCCCTCTGTGGACCCGCGATGAATGCTTTCAAGACCACATGCAATTGGATCATTAGAATGGAGCGTAAATATGAAAGAAAGTGAGCTTTACAGTTCTATGAGGTGCTGTAATACCTGGAGGTGGAGTCTTTAATGTGCTGTCACGTTTCCAAGACACTTTCACCATGGCATAAGTGATCTCGTTTCCTATAAGGAGACAAAATTTACAGTTGTAGGCTCTGGGCCCAGTTCTTCAGGGTAGCAGCCCCACTGACTTCAGTATCTCACAGGATCAGACAAAAATCAGGAATAGATTTCATGATGCCCAGCTTCCCCCTTCATTTGAACCTTTGTGTCTTTGACATCATAGCACAGTAAACCATCAGGCCACAGGCTAGGTATTAGCTAATTCCCTTGTAACAGCCCTTTCATTAAAGATGGCTCCCTAGGCAAGAGAGGGAGATATACAGAGGCAGGAGAGAGAGAGCGCTAGCTAAAGGGTGTTCAGTTCAGTTAGATGGTTGCTGCCCTGGACGGGAGCAGGCCCTATGTTCTGGCCTGGACCCTTGCTCCTAATGAACAGAAACAGCTGTCCTGTACTGCTCACAAGGATCTGAATTATGGGGGAGCTCAGGGGAGAGAGCTGAGCCTCCCCATAAGAGATGAAAGCCCTCCATAAAATTTGAAAATCATAACTGGGAGGTGAGGGGGTGTCTGTCTCCAAGTGGATTTGTTAATCAACAAACCAGTTTAACTTAGTGACAAACCCCCCACAAGAGTCAAAGTGTAATTCAAACCCTGCTCTCCATCCATTTTATTCAGTGGACTATTAAATGCAAGATGCTGTGACTCACCTTCAGGAGGAGAGTTGGAGAATACCTAAATGCCATCCTTGACTTTGAAATGTACATGGTCTTCCCATTGCTTGATGATTATAAACTACCCCGATGAGTGAAGCTATAGGAACATGAAATCAAGTGCTCCCAGAAATTAAACTGAAGATCGGTCTCCAGATCAATACAAAAGACAGACCAAGTCAATTCACTGAAATATTGAAAGCTGAGATCTAAACGTAATAAACAAAGGAGTTGAGGAAGTTGAAGAATGTTGTATTTGGACAGCACAGTAACTGCAAATTGAGATGACAAGGAAGATAAAGACATCAGAATCGATAAAGCAACTAAAGAGTTTGCATCACTTTGAAATGTCTCCAAGGCAAATAAATAAAACAGAAAGTCAAAGTACAAACATCTAATAGCAATATGAAAAGTCTGTTACTGTATGGGTCTGAGCACTGGAAAGTGATACCTAATATTGAGCATAATTTAGAAATGTTTCAGAACAACTGCCTGAGGAGAACAAGGAAATGATTTTGGCCTGAAAGGATAATGAATGAAGAGCCATAGAAGAAAGCTAATGGATGATGTATAGCTAAAGTAGTAACAGACCAAAAGAGACAGCAAAGCTCTACATGCATGGCTCAGCATGTAAAATGAACATTGATGCCTTCTGAAATATATTTGTAAGGTGAAAACAAATGGGAGAAATGAAAAAAGGAAGAACCAAGAAAACAGAAAAGCAAAGGAAAATGAAAGAGGATAGCTACAGTTGTAATTCCAGAATACAAGCATTCCTCATATAAATAAAAATTAGTTTGTTGAATAAGTAGACAGATAGACAGACAGTAAGGCTCCTCGGTGATTTTTAGCTCAGAATTTTCACATCTACCTGTTAATGTTTCAGTTATTAGAATTAGCATTTTAAAATTTTGTCATTTAAGAAGACAAGATAAAATTGAACGGATTTCTTACCTGGATCTAAACATTGTGAAGTAACAGGCTCTCTTTCCTTGAGTGATACATTTATATCTGCGTAAGTAACCTCGCTTGCCATTTTGATAGTGTTGAGGTCTGAAACCAAAATGGTATCACAGATGAAGTACCTTTCTGTGCTGTAACCGTTCTGCTGCCGCAGCACGCAGCTTTGGACCAAGAGAAGGGTTAGAGGTGTTTAGAAAGGAAGGAAACAAAGGACTGTGCTTTTTTTTTAAAATGTGACTTCACAGCTGCTAGCCTCTCTAATATCCGTTATGAGTGTCTTAGTATGTGACATACTGTACATACATAATATGGCTGCATAATCAAGTTCATGCTCTTGGGGTGGTTGGAATGTCCCGTGGTGGCACACAACCCTTGCACCAGCTGCAGCTCTAAGGTGTCCTCTCCTGCCGTGCCTTTAATGTAATGGTTCGATTGGAAGAGAGGCTGCCTGATAGGGCCTAGACCAATTTCCAGTTCCTCTTGATGCTAGCTAGCTCTCCCAGGGCACCTGTTAGCCATAAGGGCTAATTACATGGCTCTGACCACCCCTTACAACATGCCCATGCCTCATAGAAGTTACCAATTTATGACTTTGCGGGGCTCTTAGCCCCCAGTCCAATACCAGGCCACTTTGGGTCTTTACCCTTGTCAGGACCTCAGCCTCTTTTCTCCTGCTGGTTCCCTTAGTCTAGGCCCGCTGTGCCAGGCCCAACTTCAACCCAAGTCTTGCCCTCTCAGGTTGTGCCCTGCTTGGGCTCCAGGCCACTAACCCTGTTGTCACCCCTCTACGGCCATCTCCACCCTTCCTTGAGCACTGAGTCTGCTCTGGCTCTTACTGGGCCCCAATCCCCGGTTGTCTTTTGCTCTGGGTTCCTGGCCCCTGTCTCTGTCCAACTCAGGCACAGGACCCCCCCCTGGCCCTGGCTGTGCCCTCCCTAGGCACTAGGCCCCCTGGCTCTTGTTTGGCTCCTTTCCAAGCTAGGTTTCAGCCTTTCTTTCTCTCACTCTAGGCTTGAACCCTGAACCCCAGCAAGTCTCTAAACACTTGCATGCCCCTGGCACTCCACTGTGGGTTAAACCCCACAGGCATCCCTCAGGCACCCCACCATGTCCTCCACTTACTCCCCTTTCAGCCACTCCCAAACCATCAGTGTGAACTGTAACATAAGAATAAGCACACTGGTTATAACATAAACTGTGCTGAGTCCAAAAAATAAGCAGTAGCTTGCTGTCGGAGCAGTCATACAGCCAGCACCCCTCCCCCGTCTTGCCCTGGGTTATACCCTCCCACTTCAGTGCCTTACTTGTATCTTTAGGGGATGCCAGGGGTCACCGAATCATAGAAAATTAGGATTGAAAGGGACCTCAGAAGGTCTAATCCAACCCCCTGCTCATAGCAAGACCAGTCCCAACTAGATCATTCCAGCCAGGGCTTTGTCAGGACCCTTCCCTCAGTCTGTGGCCAGGAGCTTCTCACCCTGCAGCTCACTGGGCCAGACTGCCTGACCCGGTTCTGGTCCCAGGCTTATGCAGTTTAAGCCCTGCCCCTTCCGGTCAGGTGGCACTCAAGCTGAGCAGGGATTTCTCCTTCTGGCCTGAAGGCTGGTGGCCATGGCAGTTTATGACTGCTGCTCTAGCAGCAGCTCTGCTCTGCCCTACTGGCCTCTTTCCTTAGCTGCCTATTCCCTTGCAGCCAACTCCCCCCAGGCAGAGTTCTCCTAACTGGCCGCACATACACCCCTTCCCTCTCATGGGCAGCTCCCTGTCCAGGCAGCAGTGTTTCTTTGCTGCCTTCCTTCTTGTGGCTAGCCTCTGTTCAGCTTTCTGGGCTCTTGTCTATTGCCCCTTTCCCTCAATAAAGTAACAGAGGCCCAAGACTCCCTGTTACAATCTGTTGTTTCTGGTGTCTCATGTACAAACTCTGGTCCATAATTGGCTCATCATGTTCATTCAGGGCCAAAGCCTAGTAGAGGCATAGTGAGCTCACTGAGTGTCTGGGGCAGCAGGAAGGGATAGGCAGGCTGTGGGGCTATGCTGACTACTTGTAGATTGGAGGAAGGGAGGACTTACCTTCCTGGCTACTGCTGCTGTTGTGGCCACTGCTGTATGTATAGTAATATCAAATCTGCTTGGCTAGAGAAGCCCTGCAGCCAGGCTCCCTGGGATTTACCCCTCCCCCTCATCAATACATACATATTAGGTGCAGGGCTGGGCCAGAGGCTCTTGGTTGGGGGGTCACCGTTTTGCTTGTTTTACTTGCCTCCTCCTCCCAGGTACACTGCTTGGTGCAGCACTATGCTGCTCAGTGCCTGTGGTCAGGCAAGAGCAATGCAGGCCTGCCCCTGCCATGGCAAAGATTCCCACTGGGGATTCTGGTGGTTCCCCACTCATCCCACTCTAGTTACTCTACTGGCCCCTATAGTTGCTGTAGACTTGTAATTTGGAACAACCCTTTATTACATTCAGAACTTATATACAGCTGTTTACAGTAGGAGGTAGCAGTTTTGCTGTTGCTTTTGCAAGGGTCTTGTGGCTAACTGCCCCTGTTTGCTGACCTCAAAGTCCCTGCTGGCCTCACCCACGGTATCATGGGGATAACCTATTTTCTGGACACACAGTCCAGGTACTCCAAGTGGGTAATAAAAATGGTGCTTGCTCCTGATGAGGCCGTGTAACAGGAAAGCAGAGGCTCCCATTACTTTAAAGAGAAAGCAGAAGCAGGTTGCTCCCCAGCTGGAGTGAAATACTATACTGTCCTTGATGAGCTGGCTGCAAGCGAATGGGCAGCCAGGGGTATGACACTATGAATTCCTATTGCATTACTATTGTTCTGCAATAGTGCAACAGGACAGGGCCCTGCTTGGGCAGCAGGAGCACTGCTACAGCAGTGAGACCAGGGCACGCCTAATTGGAAGCTTCTGTGGGTGGCTGAGGAGGCACCTGATCAGAAGAGGAGGGGTTTAAGTGGGATATAAGCCTAGGATCTGAGCCAGAACAGGTAGTCTGGCCTTGCAGACAACAGACAAAAGAGTTCCTGTCCAGAAAGACCTTAAAGGAGTTCCTGGTTGACACCTAATCTGCTTTGAGACTTGCAAGTGAGGTGCTGAATGGCTTGCAAAGGGATTATGACCCAGAGTAAAGGGAAAGTTTTAGCAGTACAGCCAGGATTGATGGTCAGGCCCAGTATGGGGATAGTTTTCCTGGCAGCCAGTGGGCTTACTCTCATTATTACTTATACCAGTAGACTTGATTGTGACTATGAGGTGAGGAAGAGGTTGCAGAGTACTAGAGAGGCATGTTAGGGAGCCTTGTCTGGGGCACTATCCCAGCCACAGTACTGTCCCAGGGGCATGTGAGTCATGAATGACGTGTGCCCCCAGTGGCTGGAGGGGCACGGTGGCAGCGGTAAGCGTGGGAGCTCCTGCAGATGCTGCTGGCACTGTCAGTGGCAGCAAGGGGGTAGCGAGCACCAACCAGGGGTCGGGGACCACCCTCAGATATCCAGCGGTGATCATGGACTGCCCGCAGACGCCGCCGGTGGTGTTGGTGGCAGGATGGTGAGCAGCAACTGCCTGCAGGCACTGCTGACAGTATCAGCAGTGCCTTTTTGTAGAGGGTGCATGGCCACGCTCAGGGAGTGCATGTGTAGTCATGTGCACCCCCTACATGTCGTCCCTGATGTGGGTGTTTGAGCCCCTGCCAGGAGCTAGGCTCAAACTGCAGGCAGGCAATGGCTGAGAGGGCCAAAGTTTGGTGATGGTAGTAGCCTGAAGCTGGGAGGCTTGAGGGCAACAACCCCAGAGGACAGAACCAGTGCCACGGGCCCACAGTCTGGGAGAGTGACCTAGAAACAGTTTGGAGCTAGAGGGCTAAGGCCAGAGCCCAAAAGAGGTGAGACCAGAGCCAAGGGCTTGAAGCCCAAGAGGGGCAAAGCCAGAGCCCAGGAGGGTGAGGCTAGGGCTGGGATGCAAAAGCCAGGTCTGGTGTAGTGGGCCTAGGCAAAAAGAGGCAAGTAAGAGGAAAAAAGTGGAGGCTGGAAGGGCTGAGGCCCCAACAAGGGCATAGAGGCCTGCAGTGGCCTAGCATTAGTCTGGGGCAAAGTGGCACACCCAAGTCATTCATAACACCTGTGAGGCATGGGTGTGGCTACAGGGGAGGGCAGAGGCTACAAATAGCCGTTAGGGCCACAAGCCCCCTGGGGGCACAGATAGCCCAGGAGGGCACATCTAGTACCTGAGGGGCAGGGCAGGGCAGGATAGCATAGGCTGGATCCAGGAAGGACCGACTGACTGGTAATGGATGTGGGGTTGCTTTCAAGACCCTGGGGCAGCCTCCCGCTTCAGAACCTACGTCAATAACTGGAAGCTGTGGTCGGTGGGAGAAGGAGGAGCCAGAGCAGAGCAAAAACTGTGGTGTCCCAGCTACCCCTGGGGCTCAATCCTGCTACGGGGTGCCTGGGTGACTTCTTGACTCCCCAGAGAAGGAAGGAAGGGGTCTTCATCCAAAGCCAAAGAGTGAGAATTTAACACTAACTTCCAGCAAGGGTAGCCTGGCCATAGATGCCAGGTTTGGATTTAATAATAGACAGAATTGCTTGTAGCTCAAGAAAGTGAAGGAGGAAAAAAAAGATAAAATTGACTTGATTTCCCCCTCTTTCCTCTCCCCACCCTTCACCTAATCTAACTGTTGTGAAGTAACAGGCCCTCTTTCCTGGGTGATATATGTATATCTGTGTGACCTCTGCTGCCATTTTGATAAAATGTCTTGATTTGAAACCAAAATGGCATCATAGGTGAGGTAGCTTTCTACCATGTCCCCTTCCCAGTTCACTGCTTTGAGTCATAGTTTCATAGTTTGTAGGGTCGGAAGGGACCTTGACAGATCATCATGTCCAACCCCCCGCCATGGCAGGAAAGAGCACTGGGGTCAAACGACCCCAGCAAGGTGTTCATCTAGCCTCCTTTTAAAGACCCCCAGGGTAGGAGCCAGCACCACTTCTCTTGGAAGTTGGTTCCAGATCCTAGCTCCCCTAACTGTGAAGTAGCGCCTCCTGATGTCTAGCCTAAATCTACCCTCTGCCAGCTTGTGATCATTATTTCTAGTCACTCCTGGGAGTTCTCGGGGGAACAGCGACTCCCCCCAATGCCTGCTGGTCCCCTCTGTCTAGTTTGTAACAGGCCCCTAGATCCCCCTTCAGCCTTCTCTTGTGGAGGCTGAACAGGTTCAGGTCCCTTAGCCTCTCCTCGTAGGGCCTGCCCTGCTGCCCCGTGATCATGCAAGTGGCCCTCCTCTGAACCCTCTCAATGCTGGCAACATCCCTCCTGAAGTGCGGCGCCCAGAACTGGACGCAGTACTCCAACTGCGGCCTGACCAGTGTCGCATAGAGGGAGAGGATCACCTCCATGGACCTACTTGAGATGCATCTGTGGATGCATGACAAGGTGTAGTTGGCCTTCCTGACCGCGTCCCCACACTGTCGGTCCATGTTCATTTTGGCATCAATAATGATTCCAAGATCCTTTTCTGCCTCTGCACTGACAAGAAGGGAGTTCCCCAGCCTGTAGGTATGCTGCTGGCTCATCCTCCCCAGGTGCAGCACCTTGCACTTGTCAGTGTTGAAACCCATCCTGTTCTCATCTGCCCACCCCTGTAACCTGTCTAGGTCCAATTGCAGCCTATTCCTCCCTTCTAGCATGCCCAC